>NC_049202.1:68343713-68361213 GCF_013347855.1 Anguilla anguilla | reverse complement strand
GTCTAATGGAGAATCTGAGCGCTCGGTACGGCCTTTCCTGCTGAGCTCAAGGTGCTCGTGGAGTCCAGCAAACGCGCTATTTATGGTCGTTGATGTTGATGTTTTTCACTCAACATGGAAAACAAAGCAGTGGGGAGAGAGAGAGAGGGAGAGGGAGAGAGAGAGAGAGAGAGAGAGAGAGAGAGGGAGAGAGAGAGAGAGGGGGGTTGAATGTGTGTGACCGACTGCGCAGTAGCTGAGTCACGCGTCAGCATGTGGTGAGCGCGTAATTCCCATCGCCGTGGAAACGGTCGTTAAGCCCCGGGCCCAGAGTGAAGTGCAGACGCGGGGACAGGTCGGGTTTTCAGAGAGGGGCGGAGAGTCGGGGTAGTCTGGTGACATCACTCCCGGACTCGGGCCTAATCTCTTTAACCGGGACGGTGACGGCCAGGTCCGCTGCCCGCGGCAGGACCAGCCCGGCTAAGCTGCAGAGGAAACTGTCTGGCACTGCGCCCTGGTGCGGGGGGGGAGGGGGGGGTCATCTAGCTGCCACTGCGCACACACACAAATAGACACACACTCACACGCTCTCACACACATACTCACACTGACATACTCAGACGCACGCTCTCTCACACACACACACACACACTGAGACGCACGCTCACTCACACACACTCACAGCGGTATTGGGTACCTCTGCCTCCATTCTACCTGAGACTGGGCAGCACACAGACTGTGTCCTTGAGCATTGCGCACGTCTGCCATCGATTATGCCGCCCGGCTGCTTTGCCTCAGTCATCAGTCCCCTCATCGGCTGCTGAGCGGCTCCAGTGGGGCGGAAGCGGCTCATTTTATTGCGTGCGTAAGGTGCAGGGGCGCAGCGCTAATGGAGCCGTAAGGGAGAGCGTGTGTGCCTGTGGGGAGCCTCGTCAGCTCGGCCGCTCCAGCGTGCTCCCCGTGCCCCGAGCTCCCCTGGGGGGGGCGGGGGGGGATAGCACTTCTCAAAGACCGCAACTCGGCCACAAAAACCGATTCTGATCCGCAAGACTCCAGGCTTCTGGGTAAAGGCCCTTAATCCAGGACTGAGTCTTAATGCAGGAGCCGAGCGGGGCCCACATATGCCTGCCTGTGTCCCTGAACCCCTGAGTTCAGCTGCAGAAAAGCCCCCCTGGATCAGGGTTGAGCTCTCAGGAGCGAGGGAGGTGCAAGACGCACCACATGCAGGCCCGGAATGAGATTGTGTTTTTGTAAGAACTCTTTGAGCTTTTTGGTGTGAAAGACCCGTCTCTCCTTCCTGCCCTATAGTCTGATACACTGGCGCTTCCTCCCTGGCTCATAGGGCGACCCAGAGTCATGGCAACTGCTATCAAAACTGAGGCCGTCGCTTCCTTAAATGGCGCAGCGCTAAGTCCTGAAAGGTGCGGAGAGTGTAGAGAGCAAGTTAGGCCCGCTGCTAGTGCTGCCTGTTGGGATCGAAGGAGACTTGAGTGTAACTCATGAGGTGTGTGAACCGTCCGTTAGAATTAGGAAACGGCAGTAAATACAAGAGAATATAATTGGTTGGTTAAGTGTGAGTCACCTGTAATGCTGCACACGCGTGTGCGCTTCGAGTGCATGCGTGTGCGTGTGAGCTGTTCGGCGTGGGCTTGCGCACGCACCGACTGCAGTCCGCTACCCACCCGGTATCGATAAAGGCTGCAGTGAGCAATGGTTGTTTTCATAACCTTTGAAGCATGTCCGAGGCGTCGCTTTTAGGTTCATCCATCATGAAAGAGCCATAATGCAAAAGGCATCCAGTAGATGCGTGTAAATGTATCTGAGTAGTTGTGTTACATGCGAGTGGACTGTGAGGTTTCTCCAGCACGATCTAAACCTCGAGCTGTGGACTTCATTTCCCACTGTGCTCTCCTGTGGAATTTTTTTGCGTTGCTATTGTCTTTCAAATCTTTTTTGGACCACTATGAATGAATGTGAATGAGTGCAGTTAAGTAAAACTGAAAGCGCTCAAAAGACATGAGGTTTCTGTGCTGCTGAAAGGGTCAGTGGAGGCAGGCTGCAGTGCGATGCGACCTCTGTTCACTCTGCTGCTCGCGGCAGCCATTTTGGCTCTGGTTCAGGTGCTTACGTTCAGGTCTGCGCCTGAGCCACAATGGCCGCTGTGAGCAACATAGAGAACTGCAGTCGCATCTGACTGCGACAGTTTTGGCTCAGGTTCAGGTGTTGGGGACCAGGTCTGTACTCTGCGGCAGTGAAGCTGTAGGGCCATTTCTCCCTAATCTAATCTCCCCTGCAGCGGGTGGAGGGGGACCCCAAAGCCTGCGTCTGGTGTGTGGGTCCCCGCCCGTGTCCAATCCCAGCGCGGGGGGGAGGGGGGACCGCGGCTCCTGCGCACAGACGCTTTTCAGCGCTCCGCTCTGTTTGGGCTGTCCTCCTGATAGCGGCCAGCGCCGCTGACGGCTAACGGGATCCAGGCGCAGGAAACGGGGTCTTGGCCAGCGTGGCTGTTTCCTGTCAGGGGCTGGGATCGCCCCAAACGCGGCGAGCGAGTGAGAGAGCGTCTGTGAGAAAGAACAGGCTTCTGGGAGAACTCCGCCTCAGGCTTTTTATTATGACTGCTGTAAGTGCCGCTGGACTCCGGCGTGAAGTGCCGCCCGCTCCACAGCGCTGCATTCATAAGCCACCCCGGCGCTAATGGGCTAATGGGCTAATGGGCTAATGAGTTACGCGCGCATGCTCTTCCTGCCCGGGGACAGACGCGGCTGTGTCTGCGGGTAGCGGAGGTAGAGCCCAGAGCTGGCGGTGAGCCGGCAGAGTGGACGTACCAGAGTTTAGTTCAGGGCACATAGGAGTTGGTCACCGTGGCACCAAAATTTCTGACTTTTTGTTGGTCAGTTGGTTGTTTTTTGTTTTTTTTCGTCAGTCTGGAGAAAATGAATCCACGACCACGTCCAGAGTTTTGTGGAATAGTGTGGAGACTGGTTTAAGTTGTTGTTCTGGATGTCAGAACTTTGCCGGTATGGGCTTGCCTATCTGTGTGTGTCCGTTAGTTTCAGCCTCGGTGCAGGATCACACTTCTCTCTTGCCATCCTCTTATTTGGCGTCGCGAGCTGCACATCCCATAATTCTCACTGTTCTGTCGCGCCTTCAGCGGCTGGCTGTGGCGGGAAGTTGAGGGGGGGGCGGGCCGCAGGGACACTGCGGGTTTTAGGGGGGAGGGGTTGGGGGGGGGGGGCAGCGGCTGGCAGAGATAGGAGTGTGTGGAATGTGTGTAATGAGGGGGTGGACCGCATTAATCCGTCTGGTGAGGGGGTAAATAATTAGTGGTGGAGAAATCCCCCGGTCAGCGTGAGAGAGACCCCAGCTCTCAATCAGGCCCACGAAGGAGGGGGTGGGGGGGTGGGGTGGTGGGGGGTTGTGCAGGAGGTGTGCCAGCACTGCTGCAGGCTGCTTTCACTCAGTGTTAATCACAGCGTGTTAATCACAACGTGTTAATCACAGCGTGTTAATCACAGTGTACCCACAGCACCAGGTCAGTGTGCCAGTGTGAAGCCGGCTGCCTGTTCCTGATCAGCTGACATTCCCCTCCTGCATCCAGAGCGTTAGGAAAGGCTGATCACTGGGCTGAGTCCCCGTCCCTAAACCTCTGCAGGGTCTGTGGGCTTCAGAAGTCACCGCGGTGGGGTCGGGGGTGGAGGGGGGTGGAGGGGGGTGTCCCGTGGTGTAGCCTGTAGGGCACTGACTGCAGGCTCATTACGAGCTGCGATGTCGGCAGTTTGAATCTGGCCCGTGTGACCTTTGTCTCCCTCTCTCACTCCCCATTCGCCCTGTCTCAGTACACTGTCCTGTCCAGTAAAGCTGAAAAAAGCCCTGGGGAAAAAAACATTTTCAAATCATTATGGTTTTCTTATTTTACGTCTACATTGCAAATTCAGCCAGTTATCCCCTCCCACCGCCCCCCCCCCACCCCCCCGGAGGCGCGGCGTGTTTGAAACCGGCTGGTTATTAGAGCCCGCTCTGGGGAACGGAAGCAAGCTCTCCCCGGCCTGTCGAAACGCAAATATCCCTGTTGCAAATATCTCCCAAGAGCCCCCTCTGGACCGGCACGTCCGCTAGCGGCCGCAGGGCTGGCTGAAGAAGGAAACTGAAACAGCTGCGAGGCCTTCATGGGCCATCAGACTCCCGTTCTGCGAGTGGTACACTATAGAGCCAGTCCAGGAATTTACCCCCTTTGAGCCAAAATGGCCGCTGCAGCACGAGTGTTTCCTCAAGGTTTTTTTTATTTATCTGGAGTGCCGGGGGGTGGGGGGGCGATTTGAATCCTCATCTGATGAGGAGGAGAAAAGGAATGGCACACATGTCAAGATGACATTGCATTAAGTTACATTGACCTGGGAATAACATGGGCCTTCAACAAACAGCTGTTATCCAACGCTAGCCAGGCCTAATTACTGGCCCTGTCAAATCGGAAATGAATATTAATCTGGCAGGCTAGCTATAGCCATACGTCCAGAATGGGGTTAGATTGTGATAATCCTTAAATAGCTAACTTAATACCTTAAACATAACAAAGTATATAACAAGCTGTTAAAATCACTGGGGGGAGAAGTCTCCTGTTTTGGCCAGTTTCCAGATTTGTAGTGGGTGAGAGTTAGGCTATTGCTAGGGTATGATGGCATAAATGCTACGAGGTCCTTCCTGTTTCCTGGTCCTCTGACAGTCCGGATGGAAAGCCCTGGTCATCCAGGAACCTGGCGGATGTTGGAGTTCAGAGGGAGGGGTAGTGGGCAAATGGGCGGTCAGAGGTCTGATCACACATTTTTAAGGGGTGTGGCCCATGGCCAGCCTGGTGGGTCAGCAGGACTGTGCAGCACAGAGACTGTTTTAGAGACCTCACTGCACTGCTTCTCAGTGCCCCCTCTTCAGATTGATGGCAAAATCCAGCGGGTTATTTTTGTTTTCACATGCCCCTAATACTGTAAACCATACTGTATACCACATGTATTTACTGTAGATTTGGAGTACACCTACCACAGCCAATAAAGATAAATTTTTTGCATTATATTTTGTATTTTGCATCCTGGACGGATAGTCCCGCCCCCCCCCCCCCCCCCCACAGCGGTGTCCGTTGCTGGTGGAGTGCGCGGTCTGCGGCAGCGTGCCTCTCCGTTGGCGCTGAATGAAGCCGTTTCCACGGTTTCCCGCTTCTGAGCCCCTTTGTTGAGGGCGGGGGAAAGGGAGCGCGGGGGCCGTGCTCAGGAGTCTGAAGCGAGCGTTGGCACTCCATCGCTTCCTCCTAACGCCGCCGTTAGCTGTGAGTAACGCCAGGGGGGGGGGGGGGGGGGGGCGGACGGCCGCGCACAATGAGCGCATTCTCCCGCCCTCTCCTCTTCCGGCGCCACGCGGGGACAAGCCCAGCGCGTGCCCGCTCCTCCCTGAGCTCCTCCCTGAGCTCCTCTCTCCTCTCTTCTCCTCCTCTTCTCCTCCCGTTCTGGGCGGTTAGGCGCGCTTTCTCCTCTCTCGTTTGTTTTGGAGGTTCTGGAGTATTACCCCCCGCGCGGCAGACGGGCGCTTTGTTTCCCCCTCGTTCAGGGGCTTCGGCCTGTTTCCTCTCTCTGTGAAGGAGGGCTGCTCGCGCGCGGGACGTTTACGGGAACGAAGCGGCGGCCAGAAAAAGCACTCTAGGAATCTAGGAATCTGGGGGGGGGGGGGTAAAGGAATGAGCGGGGCGTAGCGGGGCCACACGCCGCAGGACCTTAAAAAGCACGGCTCGTCCCCTCTCCCGCCTCCGTCATGTGACACGTCATGTGAAGTGTCCTGAGTGATCGTCACGGTTACGCCCTGAGATGAGCCTCAACAGCAGCCTTTAGCATCGAGACGCGTGGCCCCCTCAGCCTGTAGTGAGAGCAGCGGACCCCCAGTCTGTAAAGAGAGCAGCGGAGCCCCAGTCTGTAAAGAGAGCAGCGGAACCCCAGTCTGTAAAGAGAGCAGCGGAGCCCCAGTCTGTAAAGAGAGCAGCCAACCCCCAGTCTGTAAAGAGAGCAGCCGACCCCCAGCCTGTAAAGAGAGCAGCCGACCCCCAGCCTGTAAAGAGAGCAGCCGACCCCCAGCCTGTAAAGAGAGCAGCCGACCCCCAGTCTGTAAAGAGAGCAGCGATCCCCTGTCTGTAAAGGGAGCAGCGGAGCCCCAGTCTGTAAAGAGAGCAGCCGACCCCCAGCCTGTAAAGAGAGCAGCCGACCCCCAGCCTGTAAAGAGAGCAGCCGACCCCCAGTCTGTAAAGAGAGCAGCGATCTCCAGTCTGTAAAGGGAGCAGCGGAGCCCCAGTCTGTAAAGAGAGCAGCGATCCCTAGTCTGTAAAGAGAGCAGCGATCCCCAGTCTGTAAAGAGAGCAGCGGAGCTCCAGTCTGTAAAGGGAGCAGCGGAGCCCCAGTCTCTAAAGAGAGCAGCGGACCCCCAGTGTGTAAAGAGAGCAGCGGACCCCCAGTGTGTAAAGAGAGCAGCGATCCCCAGTCTGTAAAGAGAGCAGCGGAGCCCCAGTCTGTAAAGGGAGCAGCGGAGCCCCAGTCTGTAAAGGGAGCAGCGGACCCCCAGTATGTAAAGGGAGCAGCGGACCCCCAGTCTGTAAAGGGAGCAGCGGAGCCCCAGTCTGTAAAGGGAGCAGCGGAGCCCCAGTCTGTAAAGGGAGCAGCGGAGCCCCAGTATGTAAAGGGAGCAGCGGACCCCCAGTCTGTAAAGGGAGCAGCGGAGCCCCAGTCTGTAAAGGGAGCAGCGGAGCCCCAGTCTGTAAAGGGAGCAGCGGAGCCCTAGTCTGGCCCCCAGGCCGGCCGCTCAGAATAGAGTCATGTGAAGATACAAAGAGCAGCGATTGTTACGGCTGCCGTGGAAACGCAGCGGTAAAGGAGCGGCGCGGGAATGACCGGGCCGCTTGTATTTCTGAAAGAGCCCGTTAGCGCAGCTAACCCCCCCGACCCCCCCCCCCGGACGCCCTTTCTGAGCTAACGGGCTGGTTTACGAGCTGGAACAGCCACTGAAGACCAGGACCCGGGTGATAAATGGACGGCAAGAGTCTCCACTTAACTTGATTATCTCTTTCCCCTGTTCACGGGGGGGGACGGGACGGGGGCAGGACGGGGGGCCGGACGGGGGAGTAAGACTCGTGACCCTGCAGCCAGGCGACTGGTTTCTCCTCTGTCAGTGAGGCTGGGCCAGGAATGCAGGGGGGACGGGGTGGGGGGGGGGGGGAGCAAGAGGGACAGAGGGGAAAGGCAGAAATAGACAGAGAGAAAGAGGAAAGACGGGGGGAGAGAGAGAGAGATAGAAGAGGAGAATGGTCACTCTGCGGCAGAGGAAGTGAGGTCACGGCGTGGCGTACGGGAGCCGGCCCTGAGGAAGCCTGGCCGTCCCGCTGTCCCTGATCCCTGATGACGGAGCCATCTGCTGCTCCGCACAGGAACACAGTCAGCATTCCTGCGCTCCCCAAAACCTGCCAGAGACTCTGCGTCCTGCAGAGGAGAGGAGGGGAGGGGAGGGGAGGGGGGGGGCTGCTGCCGGCGCTGGGGGCTGAAGTCATTCTGGAGGCGAAGCTGGCCGGACCGCATTAGCATGCGCTGTGGGGGGTGGGGGGGTGGGGGATGGGGGGTTAGGGGGGGCTCACGGGTGACTGATCACCCTCACAAGCCCCGCCTCATTCACGCACATCCAGCGTCGTATCCGTGCACATGCACTCAGAGCCCTGCCCTCAGAATCCCAAATGGGCCCGGCTGGAGCAGCCGACCCCGTCCCGCGCCCTTCCTGGGCAGAGAGAACCCCCGCTTTCCAGGAGGGGGGTGAATAATCTATTGAAAGGAGGGTGTCCCGCAGATTTTGGTTTCAGGCCCCCCCTCACACGGTCCCTGTCCCTGTGACGGACGGGCACGACCGGGCCTGACGTCAGAGGGGATGCCCCGAGGGGTCATGGGAAACGGAGACGATGGGGCGGGGGCGGGGATGTCTCCTGCGGTGCACGATGCAGCCAATCACCTGGACACAGGGCCTGGCCAAAACTGAGACCTTTCTAAAGCGTCCAGTAAAGGGAGAAAACGTTCAGGCTGAGCTGTGCTGTTTGTGGCGTTAAGCGTGCCGATGGGAGCAGACAGCTGGCCTAACGCACTTTTCCGTGTTAAAGCGTGGGGGTGTCTGGCCTGGAAAAACAGCAGGCGCACCCCCCCCGGGTGGAAAATGGCCGAGCGCAGAGGCGGGGGTGTCAGTGTTCAGCATCAAGCAGAGCGCTGGCACGGTCCGGGGCGGAAAACCTGCTTCCTTCTGAAATCCCACCGGGCAAAACCTCTTTAAAATGAGCACGTTTTTCCCTCCTTTTTTTTTGAATTGACAAAAAAGCTCAGCGCACTTGGGCTTATATAAAGGTTTCTGTTCGTTATAAAAACACAAAGGCCATTGTTGTGGGCGCAGTGTTTTCCAGAGGGCCCCCCCCACCCTGCTCCCCTGCTCCCCTGCTCCCCTCCTCCACCCCTGAAAGCCCATGCCACGGGCTGGGGTCTCGTCCCGCAGCCCTAAATCTGCGGGACGGGTCCGGCCGCGCCAGACCGCCGACGGCGGGAATCTCAGAGCCGTCAGTCGCCGTGGGCAACGGCTTCACTAGCGGTGCGGTCCCGGCGGCGGTGTGGGGGGGTCAGTCACACTGAGAGCAGAGGTGACCCAGCGGGGTGAGCAGCCGCAGCAGCGCTCTGGGCTGGAGGGCTCTAAGAGCTAGATAGAGCAGGCCTGCAGGGACTGATACAGCCCCCCCGTACAGACAGACCCGGCTGGGACCCGAGCCTGGGGGCCTTTCCCTCCTGAGCCTGGGGGCCTTTTCCTCCAGAGCCTGGGGGCCTTTTCCTCCAGAGCCCGGGGGCCTTTTCCTCCAGAGCCCGGGGGCCTTTTCCTCCAGAGCCCGGGGGCCTTTTCCTCCAGAGCTCGGGGGCCTTTTCCTCCAGAGCCCGGGGGCCTTTTCCTCCAGAGCCCGGGGGCCTTTTCCTCCAGAGCCTGGGGGCCTTTTCCTCCAGAGCCTGGGGGCCTTTTCCTCCAGAGCCTGGGGGGCCTTTCCCTCCTCCTCAGAACCCAGAGCTGGATCTCTGCTGCGTTTGGATCCATGCCTTGGAGCCCGGGCCTTAATTCCTGGGGGTGGGGGCGGCGGGGGGGCAGGTGGGGGGTTCCAGCGCGCTCCTCCTGCTGACTCAGCAGAGCCACCGGCCAGACGCGGGCCGGCAGCGCCTCTCCCTCCGGACCCCCGGAGCCGAGCCGCTATATTTGAACCCGGCGTGTTAGATTCCCCGCTCCTCGCTGCCGGTGCGGCGGTCTGGGGGGGGGTGATATAAACCACATGTTAATGGCACGCTGCTGTCATTAGCGGTCGGGGGGAAATTCCTTCGGCGGTCACGGGGAGGTGCGGAGGAAGACGTGGGAAACGAACGCGAGGTGGCAGGCCGCTGGACGGGCCGCTGGACGCGCCTGTTTCCCCAGCTGCTGCGCGGGCGAGGCGATGAGGCCCCGCCTCTGTTATTCAGCACGGTCACCTGACCCCTGTGTCATCTGCTGCTCGAGAGTTCGTAAGGATTCATCCCATAATTCCCTGTGTCCTGTTCTGCCACGAAGCGGCACGTGTTTCGTACCGCTCTCTCTTCTTCGGCCGATTGGTCCAGTGTGGGTCATGTGCTCATTTGTGGGTCATGTCCGATCTCAGGCCAGTTTCAGTTTTGTAGCAGATTGGGTGCCTTATTGCAGCTGTACTGCAGCTTGTCAAATAGTTACCTATCGGACCCTGCTAATGTGAGGAGTGGACGTAGGTGGTGGGGTTGGGGAGAAGCTGAGGGCACTGTGGGGTCAAGAACGATCATCACAGGGACACTCCTGGAGTTTACTCAGGCACCAGCATTGTGGGGACACAGCTGGAGTTTAGTCAGGGACCAGCATTGTGGGGACACAGCTGGAGTTTAGTCAGGGACCAGCATTGCGGGGACACAGCTGGAGTTTACTCAGGGACCAGCATTGTGGGGACACTGCTAGAGTTTAGTCAGGGACCAGCATTGTGGGGACACCGCTGGAGTTTAGTCAGGGACCAGCATTGCGGGGACACCGCTGGAGTTTAGTCAGGGACCAGCATTGTGGGGACACAGCTGGAGTTTACTCAGGGACCAGCATTGTGGGGACACTGCTGGAGTTTAGTCAGGGACCAGCATTGCGGGGACACCGCTGGAGTTTAGTCAGGGACCAGCATTGCGGGGACACAGCTGGAGTTTACTCAGGGACCAGCATTGTGGGGACACTGCTGGAGTTTAGTCAGGGACCAGCATTGCGGGGACACCGCTGGAGTTTAGTCAGGGACCAGCATAGCGGGGACACCGCTGGAGTTTAGTCAGGGACCAGCATTGCGGGGACACCGCTGGGGTTTATCTTATCTGTGGCGCTCCAGCCCTCCCTGGCATGCAGAGGCCAGAGGGGCCTTTTCCTGGAGCCGCCCGCTGATACCGGCAACAGGGCGGGGTCGACGTTTCCCACGAGCCCTCTAGCTCGCCCCGGGCCGCCGCGACTGACTGCTGGCCCCCTGGAGACTGGATGTGCGGGCGGGCGAGCCAGGCCAGTGAAGCGAGCGGGCGGGCGGGCGGGTGGGTGTGCGGGGCCAGTGAAGCGAGCGGCTGTACCGCTCTGTCTCAGGCGTGCAGGGAGCGAGGGGTAAAGAGCACCCGGCCCGCTGGGCCACGCTCAGCCGTGATTGGCTGTCTGAAGCGACGCGCTCGGCTCGCCGCTGTGCGCTGTCTGCCTCGAGATGCTGCATGGCGATACTGTGCGGCCGTAGTGTTTATTGAGTCAGACGTCCCTGCACGTGCGAAGAGGGAGCCCGTGTGAGCGTGAAGATCGAATCTGCCGATCTCCTCAGATAAGACCTCGGCCGTGATCGTCCCCAGCTGTGCCGCTGGGTACGGAATGGCCCGTGTGCTGCAGCTGCTGGGATATTAGGGCCCTGCTCAGAGTGCCGCAGCGCTCCCGCTCGATCCCGTGAGCCCTATAATACCTTCTTTACTCTCACCCCCTCCCTGTCGTTCAAAATAGTTTAAATGTCAGCAGCAATGGCGGTAATCGAAGCTCATTTTAAACGTGTGTCGGACGGCGGGGCATTTTCATTGGCTGAGAAGAAACCCTTTCCAGAGACCGTGATTCTTTCTGACGGGAACTCCGCAGAGTGGAATGTTTGATTGCTCCTCTCTGGAACATGTCTGTCCTTTTTATTTGTTTTCTCTCGCTCTCTCTCTCTCTCTAGTGTTCTGTAGTGCAGATGCTGTCAGGGGATGATCTGTTCAGCATCAACTGCAGGGAGTCGTATTAGTGGAAGAATTTCAGTGATGGTTTCCTCCTGTTGGTGAATGAATGAGTGATGCTGTGTGCTGTAGGTGCTCCTGCCTCTGTGTGGGGAAAAGAGAGCCTGTATCAGGGAGAATTATGATAGCGATGACTTGGATTGGAGTCTCTCTGTCGCTTGCCCATCCATTTTGACTGTGGTCTCCTTCCATTTTCCCCCTCCATCTATCCTCTCCTGCTGCCTCATGTTCTTCCTTTCCCTCTCTCACTCCCTCCACCTCTCTGTCTCTCTCTCTCCCTTTCCCTCCCCCTCTGAAATACAGACATAAAGTGGTGAAGCCCTTTGAAATGTATAAATGGAGTTAGACTGGTGGCTGGCGGGGTGATTGGCGGTGGGGGGTGGGGTTGACTGTAGTGGGGGGAACAGAGGCAGATCTAAACTGGATCTGACTGCTCTGTCACTTCATGTCTTCGTCATGTGAGCGCACTGCACACTGCACACTATGCACTGAGCACTGAGCCAGCCATTAGAACAGGTGCTCAGCTCCCATCATAACATTATTACAGGCATAACATGACCTCACCTCTGCAGAAGCCACTCATACACACATCTGTGGATATTTCCAATCTTGTAAGACACCTGTGACAATACAGGGTGTGTAACTTAATCATTTGTGTATTGGAATACAGTGTTACTAAGCCAGATAATTTGGGACAGTGTACTGTAATGGTTCAATTCCCAGGGAGGACAGTGCCAGTGCACCCTTGAGCAAGGTACTTATCCTTTATTATTTAAAAAATAAAAATAAAAATCTGAGGAAACAGGTTGGCCCTCGGCTTGATAATCTAGTGCACTGCTTCCTCCTGCTCTGGTCAGCGTGTGCACAGGAAACTGGCTGTAACCGGTTCAATGGAATCGTGGGAACACTCAGGACCCCAAACAGGGGGGAGACTGAGCAGATAGGCAGCCCGTAGCAGAGAGCCTCCCAGTTTGTGTCTCCCAGCGGTCTCTGTTGGCGGTCTCTCTTGCGGTGGTCTCTGGTGGCGGTCTCTCTCTCTTGTGGTGGTCTCTGTTGGCGGTCTCTCTTACAGCGGTCTCTGTTGGCGGTCTCTCTTACAGCGGTCTCTGTTGGCGGTCTCTCTTGCGGTGGTCTCTGTTGGCGGTCTCTCTTACAGCGGTCTCTGTTGGCGGTCTCTCTTGCGGTGGTCTCTGTTGGCGGTCTCTCTTGCGGTGGTCTCTGTTGGCGGTCTCTCTTGTGGTGGTCTCTGTTGGCGGTCTCTCTTGCTCCGGTCTCTGTTGGCGGTCTCTCTTGCGCTGGTCTCTGTTGGCGGTCTCTCTTGCTCCGGTCTCTGTTGGCGGTCTCCCAGCGGTCTCTGTTGGCGGTCTCTCTTGCGGTGGTCTCTGTTGGCGGTCTCCCAGCGGTCTCTGTTGGCAGTCTCTCTTGCGGTGGTCTCTGTTGGCGGTCTCTCTTGCGCTGGTCTCTGTTGGCGGTCTCTCTTGCTCCGGTCTCTGTTGGCGGTCTCTCTTGCAGCAGTCTCTGTTGGCGGTCTCTCTTGCGCTGGTCTCTGTTGGCGGTCTCTCTTGCTCCGGTCTCTGTTGGCGGTCTCTCTTGCAGCAGTCTCTGTTGGCGGTCTCTCTTGTGGTGGTCTCTCTTGGCGGTCTCTCTTGCAGCAGTTTCTGTTGGCGGTCTCTCTCTTGCAGCGGTCTCTCTGTTGGCGGTCTCCCTTGCGGCGGTCTCTGTTGGCGGTCTCTCTTGTGGTGGTCTCCCTCGTGGCGGTCTCTCTCTCTCTTCTCTGTGTGTAGGCCTTCCCTCTCGCGGGCCTGCTTAGCCTCAGTCCGCGCGCGGTCTCAAATAAACAGGCCTTATCTGCGCGGTGCAGCGGCTCTGGCCTGGCCTCCTCTTTTCAGCCCCCCTATCCCTGTCTCTTTGAACACCTGCAACGTCCTGTCAGGCAGCTGAGAGCAGCCAGGCCGCACACACGCCGCACACGCCGCCGACCGCGGCTATCTGCGGCGCGTTCCGACTCCACACACACACGCAGGTTTATCATCTTTGATGACGCGCTCTGTGAAGTGGAGTTTCAGTGCAGTATTTGGCTATCGGTGTTTTTGAAGCCCGCTTCCAGCAGCTGGGCACAGGAAGAGATATGGCAAACGCCACCTGGCACTGTAGGGAGATTTCAGTGTGAGGAACGGAGATATTAATTATCTGAAGAAGTCGTATTACCCACAATGCATCACAAAAGACATTTAGAGGATGTGAAGCCAGTCCACTGAATCTGTGGAATGGAATGACTTCACTCAAAAACTCTGTAGACCTACCAGATACCCCACTCCATATTCCTAACCTTAAATCCCTCTCCCTAAGGTTGATGCATATTCATAAGGTGTGAATATTCATGAAGGGACATGGTCAAATGCTGTAATTTAGCAGCATAGTATTTCTGAACTGTTAGTGGAGTAGTGGAAACTCCTCTTACCAACTGGAACCTCTGGTTGTTGAGAAGGAACACAGGAGCTGACAGTCTGGTTAGTCTAGAGAGTCTGTGCTTCACTGGATTCTCTGGATTCGATGCTGAATTGCTGACACTCTTTTTCCTCTTTGTTTTTTAGATCGTGAGGACCAATCAATTCTTTGCACGTAAGTGATGAGCATGCTCTTTTTGTTCACAGTCACTTCTCTGAATACCAGTAATTTATAGATGATCTGCAGCAGCCTTGATGATTTATAGTATTTTAATACTGGAATAAACTCGCGTAATATGAATTATTAGACACCGAAAGCCACATGACATCTTGTTACTGTTCTCAGTCTGCACATGATTTAAAGTATATTTTTTTTAAATGAAAGATGGAGGCTTCAAACAGCATCTGTGGCACATTATTTAATTTCGGCGGGGAACGAAAGTGACGAGCCCGCCTCGCGCTCTCCAGCGACGGACTCTGTGCTTCCCAAACCCGTCCCCTGTCACTTCCTCTTTACTTCAGGATGAAGCTGACGGTTTTTTATTTTTATTTTCTTTATTATATTATATAAAATGAGCATTTAGGCAGGCACTCCGGGGGAACAGGGCCGCGTTGGCCTCGGGTTTCCCCCCCGAAAGCCGGATTGGGCCAGAGGCGCTGCGGCCGCGCCCCTTCGAGCGGCACCGCGGTTTGGGCACGTTCCTGAGCGCTGCGCTTTCTATCCAAATTTGGGGAACTGGCACATGCAGCACACGCAGCACACAATAGTAAAAAAAATTGGTTTAAAGTTTTGCCGTTTTGCGTTGCGTTCCCGGAGATGGAGCTTGGCTGACTCCTCCTCCAGTCTCCCCCCCCACAGTGTTTACTTCAGTGGGACGCCTTAAAAAGGCGGTCTGATGGGACGGGGGTCTCCCGCCGCAGGGAAGAGATATGGCTGTGGAGCGCCTACTGTTTTTGGCGCGCACCCCCCCCCCCCCCTTCCGCCCTCGTCCCGGCCCCACACAAGAATGGCGGGGGGCCTGATGTAGAGCGCAGCGGCGTTTGATGAGCGCTGAAAATGAGCGCTTCCGTCTCTGTGCCCCTCAGACAGGAATGTGAAACTGTCACTATTCAAAAACGAACTACAGACTCACTGACACGCTTGTGACTGTCGTCTTAGCGCTATCGTGTTTACACGGCGCCGCTGCGCTCATCTGGTTACACGCTTGTCTACTACGCATTTTGAGGTGAAAGGAGAATGCAAAGGATTTGGCCGTGTAGGTTTACCCGCTGTAAACACGGCCTTTTTTTCCCTGTCTCTTTGTATTGCCACGCTTGATTAATTACCCCACTTACATTAGAGCTGAATGTATTTTGAGTTAGCGCGCGTGAAGCGTGCAGTTTTGTTTATTTCGGGGCGCGGTTGAAGCCGAGGAGTCGGCCGTTTCGGGGTTAACCCGTGGAGACGCCGCCGTAGCGGGAGCGCTAATCGCTGCTCACGGTAAAGCCGCCGGTATGCGCTGTGTGTGCGTGCGCCGAAATGTTCCCCTCGCACAGCGCCCTCCGTACGGCTGCGGCTCCCCGCCGCTCGGGGCTGTCATTACCGCGGGGTTTAGCCCCCCCCTCCCCCCCGAGGAATCCCGCCCAGGAATCCCGCCCAGAACCGCAGCCACTGAAGCGGAGCAGAGCGGGGGGGGAACGAAACGGGCCAGGACGCACAAGTGCCTCCATCAGCCGCTCCGTTTGCCCCGAGTCTCTTATTTTCTCCTCTCTTCCTGGTCTTTTGGTTTTGGTTTTGCGTTGCGGTGGGTTTATTTCGAGAGCGTGGGCGGTGGGCGGTGTCCGGCTGGAGCTGGAGGGGACGCTGTTGGCCTGGTTCTCCTGGGCTGGGCTGGCTCCTGTGCTGGGCTGGTTCTCCTGTGCTGGGCTGGCTCTCCTGTGCTGGGCTGGTTCTTCTGTGCTGGGCTGGCTCTCCTGTGCTGGTCTGGCTCTCCTGTGCTGGTCTGGTTCTCCTGTGCTGGCCTGGTTCTCCTGTGCTGGGCTGGCTCTCCTGTGCTGGCCCGGTTCTCCTGTGCTGGGCTGGCTCTCCTGTGCTGGTCTGGTTCTCCTGTGCTGGTCTGGCTCTACTGTGCTGGTCTGGCTCTCCTGTGCTGGCCTGGTTCTCCTGTGCTGGTCTGGCTCTCCTGTGCTGGCCTGGTTCTCCTGTGCTGGGCTGGCCTGTCTATCCTGGGCTGGCCTGGGTCTCCTGTGCTGGCTCTCCTGTGCTGGCCTGGCCTGGCTCTCCTGAGCTGGCCTGGCCTGGTTCCCCTGTGCACACGGTGCCTGTGCTTGTCTGTCCCACAGAGGCGAGTCGGGCGCGGGGAAGACGGAGAACACTAAGAAGGTCATTCAGTACCTGGCCCACGTCGCTTCCTCCCACAAAGGAAGGAAAGACCACAACATTCCTGTGAGTACCTCCAGCCCTCCGCCCATCTGCGCACGCACACACACACCGTGTACACACACACACGCACACACACACACACACACACACACACACACACACACACCATGTACACACACACACACACACACACACACACACATTGTGTACTCATGCACACACACATGCATGAATATACCCTCTCACACACACACACACACACACACACACACATTGTGTACTCATGCACACACACGTGCATGTATACACCCTCACGCACACACACACACACACACACACACATACACCGTATACACACACACATGCACACACACACCGTGTACACACACGCACACACACACACACACCGTGTACACACACACACACACACACGCACGCGCACACACACACACACACACCATGTATACACACACACACGCACACACACACACACACACACCGTGTATACACACACACATGCACACACACACACGCACACACACACCGTGTACACACACGCACGCACACACACACCGTGTACACACACACACACACACACACACACACCGTGTACACACACACACACACACACACACACACACACCGTGTACACACACACACACACACACACGCACACGCACACACACACACACACACCGTGTATACACACACACATGCACACACACACACGCACACACACACCGTGTACACACACGCACACACACACACACCGTGTACACACACACACACACACACACATTGTGTACTCATGCACACACACATGCATGAATACACCCTCTCACACACACACACGCACACCATGTATGCACACACACACGTGCATGTATACACCCTCACACACACACAGTGTACACACACACGTGCATGTATACACCCTCACACACACACACACACACACACACACACAGCATGTACACACACACATTGTATACTCATGCACACACACATGCATGAATACACCCTCTCACACACACACCATGTATGCACACACACGTGCATGTATACGCCCTCACACACACACACACACACACACACACACACACACAGTGTACACACACACGTGCATGTATTGGGCCTCTGCTTTCTCGTGGCACAGCCCTGTGCTCTTTAAAGGTGTTAATAACTCAGCTTGAATGGCGGAAGCCTGCAGGAGCTGCCAGAGCTGCAGTTCCCTGCAGTGATGACAGAGAGAGCACCAGCACGACGCCTGGCGCCTGCGCTGGGAGGAGGCGTGGCCTGCGCTGGGAGGCGTGGCCTGTGCAGGACGTGCTAATGCCCCCCCCCCCCCCCCCCCACCCCCC
>NC_049202.1:68293713-68333713 GCF_013347855.1 Anguilla anguilla | reverse complement strand
CGTTGTACACGCACATTAACTTGAGTCTGGTAAGATGCTGCCTCCTGTACAGAACTGTGAGCTCTGTGGAGCCGGTGTCACACCGTGTCCAGCAGGCTCTTTACCGGCTGACTTGTCCCTGTGTTTGCAGCCATGCTGAAGGTGGTGTCCTCAGTGCTGCAGTTTGGGAACATCGTGTTCAAGAAGGAGAGGAACACAGACCAGGCCTCCATGCCTGAGAACACAGGTGAGACGGCGCCGCCCTGCTGGCCCCGCGCAGGGGGAAGGAGCGGCTTCGTCCGGCTCCGCGCATGTGGAGCGCAGACGCAGCTGTTTCCTGTTGGCCAGACGCTCGCGAGCGGTGTCCCTGTCATGTAGCGTTTCCTGTCCAGGAAGCGCCGGGGCGCTCGCACAGCTTGGCCGCGCCGTGCCGTGCCGGGCCGTCCGCTATCAGATACAGCGCTAGCGCCGCTGCGCTGGCTAACTTATTACCCAACCGCCGACGGCCTCCATCCGGCTCCATAGAGCCCCATTGGCAGGGAGCAGGGGGGCTGCTGGGAGCTGTCAGGAGCAGAGCTCTGGCAGCGGCAGGATGTGCCTGGCGATCAGGGCCGATGAATGATTGATTAGTCTCGCCTTCTTCCAGAACTCCAGCGGTGAAAAATACAGAATCGCGCCAGTTCCATTTCGTACGATGGGGAAAGAAAGGAAGGATTTTTATTTTATTTTTTTAAAAATGCCCATTACTCGACGGTACAATAAACAGCCGGTGTTTCCTTTTCAATTTCACGGATATTTACGCATACCTAAAAGGTTATGTATGACATGTGGGATTATTCATTTGGAAAAATGTGGAGCCTGTATGTATTTTTTTAAAATACTCTCTTCTCCATGAATGGTCAGCCGTGGGATATTTTGACAGTTGGGGAGATGAGTTATCCTCAGTTATGGAAGTGCAGCTCCCACTGCCAGGAACGTGTCAGGCGCTCTTGTGAGGAAATGGCTCATATTTGAAAGGATCCTTAAGTGAACTAGTTCCAACTCTAACTCTGTCCTCATCCTCCTCCTCCTCCTCTTCCTCCTCCTCCTCCTCCCGGGCTTCCAGCTGCCCAGAAGCTGTGCCACCTGCTGGGCTTGAACGTGATGGAGTTCACCCGCGCCATCCTCTCCCCGCGAATCAAGGTCGGCAGGGACTACGTCCAGAAAGCACAGACCAAAGAGCAGGTAGGAGGGTCCCGCCTTCGGCAAGCACGTTGGGGTCTACCGCATGACCGTAACCAAGGTGTGCCCCAAAAAAGCCTGTCCCCCAGGTAGAATTACTGGGGAAGGCGTTCCAGGTCCAGATAGATTAACTCGGTAATCGGCGAATGTCACGCGTCAAGCTCTGGGGTGCTTAGTGTACTCTTAATCCCCCGTACGTTCCACAGACATGGCCTGACCCATCGCAGTGCCAGGCAGAGGCATTGCCAGAGGGAGTTAGCTCGGACTGGCGCTGTGTTGGCCCGCTCCAGGTACAGCGCTAGCTTGGCCTGGAGCCCAGGAACAGGAGTAGATGTGTTTATTATGTGTAAAGTACCATAGACAATGCTAACTGCCAACTACATTAGTCTTCTTCACATAGCGCTGTATACAGCGAGGGAATCTTTGTAGTCCCATCTCCATGATAACGCTTCTATTTGGTAACACTGAGCACCTCTGAGGAAAAGCAGGCTTCATTTTAAAGGTATCAGGACTAAGTGGGGCAATATCCTCTTACATGGTGGGGGGAGAGGGAGGGAAAGGGGGGTAATCAGCCAGCCCTGATTAGCATTTAACGGAATGAGTTAGGGAGCATGTCGGGACTTACGTCTTGGGGACGCTTTTTTTTTTTTGAGCTCCTTGAACACTGAAGTTCCGGGCCTTGGAAACCGTACTTTTAATTGCATTTGGTATTTAGCAGATGCTGCTATCCACAGCAGCTTGTACAGATCACATTTTTTTACATTTCAGTCCATTAATACCGCTGGATATTTAACTGAAGCAGTTGAGGTTTTGTGTGCCTTGCCCAAGGGTACCGCGGCAATGCCCCAGCTGGGAATGGAACCCGCAAGCCCAGTGCCCCTGAACATTACGCCTTACGGCTACGCAAGTCCACACCTCATCTCGTGCGGCAGAGAATCCATTCAGGATGTGTGGGGAGCGCTGACGCCGTCGGCCAGAGTCTCTGCAGAAAATTCAGCGCTCAGCAGAAGGTTGTCCTTCGTAAGGACAGCGGGCTTTTTCACGCGTACGCACCCAGAGGCACCTGCCCGTAGATCGCTCCTCTGCCGTCGCTGCACGTCACAGCGAAACGCCACCCGACTGACGCGGAGAGGCGGCCAGAGGGTAACCGTCGGTTACCGTGAAATGACTGCAGACAGAGACCAGATGTGACCCTGTGCCTGCGCTGGATTGGACTCGTACGATCTCTTAATCTGGCCATCAGATTTAATGAGTGGATAAAGGAGTGGCGACAGTGCCAGCGTGCGTGCGGGCTGCAGCGTATCTGCTTCTCCACCCGCAAATTGACAGGCTACTCCAGCAATCAGAGGTGCTCACACACGCACAATTGGGACTCGCAAATCTGGAAAAGAAAATCTTTGATAAAACTTGGTTTTGAAAGGAAAATATGCTTTTACTTACTGAGGTTCTTACCGTCCTTTCAGGAAAATATCAAGTTTTATATCGGGTTTATGAGATTTTAACGCACAACACATTCTCTCAATTTAGCGCTTCGTATCCCACAAGCATGGCTGGGATGTGAGGATGCGGGGTCAGTTTTATGAACAGTGACCTGCGTAAGCGCGGGTCATGTACTGAGGTAATGCACGACGACCTTTCTGTGATCTCATCGGTCGTGCCGCCTGACACTGGTCTACCCGTGAGGATGGTTCATTTGGCCTTTTGTCAGGGGTCACAGAGGTGTACTGCGACTTGGTGCTGTGTGACTGATACACAGCAGCTCGTCTGTGGTGGTCTGTCTGCGGTCACCCCAGGACGCTGCCTGCTCTCCCCCCTGACGGGCGCGTCTCCTCTCTCCTCTCCTCTCCTCTCCTCTCCTCTCCCCTCCTCCCTCCTCCCAGGCGGACTTCGCCGTGGAGGCCCTGGCCAAGGCCACCTACGAGAGGCTGTTCCGCTGGCTGGTACACCGCATCAACAAGGCCCTGGACAGGACCAAGCGCCAGGGCGCCTCCTTCATCGGCATCCTGGACATCGCCGGGTTCGAGATCTTCCAGGTACCGTTCCCCGCGTTTCCCACGTTCCCCGGCCCCACAGACACGGCCTGGGTATGAACCCCTGGGGAAGGGTGGTGTTAGAAACCTGCCTTCGCTCGCAGGAAGCCGGAGGCTTGCTGAAGGGTGAAGGGAGTTGAGTCTGGGTGTCTCTCTCAGTCTGTCCAGTGCAGTGCTGTGTCTTCATTTCATCAGGTTCCAGTGGAGCTCGAGACCAACGCCGTCCTGATGTCCCAGGGGTGAAAAATAAAAAGAGTTTCAGTTGAACAGAAATCATCCCTGGGATGCCTTCAGGATGAAAGGGAGAAATATGCCCCCCCCCCCCATCATCTTTTGTCATATGACTCTGCTTGAGCCAATTGAGCACCCAGCCCCTCTCACTGCCCCAAAGTCTCTTCAGCACGGTTAAAATAGTTTCTCGAGATAGTTCCAGGACTATGGTGGAAAGATAGTGTGGAGCCCTGGGTTCGAGTAAAGCTGGATGACGGGCAGAAGTGGAGAGCAGCTCGTCTTGCTGCCCAATTCAGTTTTTCTTTTTTGGGTCAAAAAGTGAACGGTTCAGTGTAACCTGTGCAAATTATAGTCAGTTCCTAGTGCATTATTTTTGTAAGTACGTTTTGTTTATTGGTTTTTTTGTAAATTGAGTTATAATGGACTTTGCGAAATGCACTGTGTTTTGGCTCTGCTTTGAGTAGAGGTATTGTTCCAAGGAAAACCTCCACAGCAAATATCCAGACTTTTTTGCCTGATTTGTGGCAGCTGTTTTCCACCCACAGGCACCCAGGAGGCAGAAATGTGGAGAAACACTCAAAGCCAAGCAAAATACAGAGAAACAAATAAAAATGGCGTGAACTCTAATAAAAGCTAATTAAAAACATCAGCCATTGTTGTTATACTATACATATGCAACCTGGGTGAAATCACTCATCTGGATCAGTTCTCTTGGCATTTTGACACATTACTAGTAAGGAAGTCCATAGTAAATGCCATTTCTGCGTAAGTGTGGTGCCAAAATGTTTTTACATGAAGTGAGAGTGTGGCGGTCTACTTTAAGATTAATGATCTTTTCATTACCCTTTCTCTCTTTTCATTACCCTTTCTCTCCCTCTCTCGCTCTCTCTCGCTTTATTGCTCTCCACAGCTGAACTCCTTTGAGCAGCTGTGCATCAACTACACCAACGAGAAGCTGCAGCAGCTGTTCAACCACACCATGTTCATCCTGGAGCAGGAGGAGTACCAGAGGGAGGGCATCGAGTGGAGCTTCATCGACTTCGGCCTGGACCTGCAGCCTTGCATCGACCTCATCGAGAGGCCGGTCAGTGTTTCCCAGCCCTGTGCGGTCTTTCTGAGAATTGGAGTCCTCCTGTATTACCTTTGCCGATAGGGTGATTTCTCAGTTGTAATTTCTTGGTGTGATTTCTCCTTGTGATTTCTCGATGTGTTTTCCCAGGGTTATTTCTCGGTGTGATTTCTCAGTGTGATTTGTCTGTTGTAATTTCTTGGCGTGATTTCTCTGTAACTTTGTGGTGTGATTTCTCTTTGTGATTTCTCTGAGTGATTTTCTGCATGATTTCGCTGTGTGATTTCCCAGGGTGATTTCACAGTGTAGTTTCTCAGTGTGATTTCTCAGCATGATTTCACTGTGTGATTTCTCAGTGTCGTTTCTCGCGCCACGCTGCAGGCGAACCCCCCTGGCGTGCTGGCCCTGCTGGACGAGGAGTGCTGGTTCCCCAAGGCCACGGATAAGACCTTCGTGGAGAAGCTGGTGCAGGAGCAGGGCACCCACCCCAAGTTCCAGAAACCCAGGCAGCTGAAGGACAAGGCCGACTTCTGCATCATCCACTACGCCGGCAGGGTACGGTCCCCGGGGGCCGCAAGTCAGCGGGCACAGGGTTTGACCATTTTTGCATGAGCACAAAGTCCGCCAATGGGAGGGCCTAGGCGAATTCTGCAGGGCGGGTGCGGTTTCTCTCATTTTTGGATGAAAAGAACAATAACACTGTCCTTTAATACCGAGTGATGCATTTTTTATGCACGTTGCTCTGGGGGGAAGGCTAGTCTTTCTCAGTTCTCTGTAAAGGAGAAATCTCGCTCTAACCACACGATGCCCCTGTCGTGCACCACGGTCTAGAGCGAACATGTGTTTCACATTTAACGCGAGGTTTGGAAGAGAGCACAAACAGTTGTGTAACTCGAGGCCCTTCAGCTCGCACTCGTGTGTGGCCTCACGTCCGTAGAGACGCTGCACAGCGCATGGCCCAAATCACGTGACCGTGTATCTGTGCAAGCCTTTGAAAGGGCCCCTGAGTGGCTCAGTCAGTAACAACACACACTAAGTTCTTGAGTGGCTCAGTCAGTAGAGACACACACTAAGTTCCTGAGTGGCTCAGTCAGTAGAGACACACACTGAGTTCCTGAGTGACTCAGTCAGTAAAGACACACTCTAAGCTCCTAAGTGGCTCAGTCTGTAACGACACACTAACTTCCTGAGTGACTCAGTCATTAAAGATACACACTGTAAGATCCTGATGGCTCAGTCAGTAAAGAAACACTCTAAGCTGGCACTGTGCTCTCTAGTTTGAGCATATCTTTGACATGCTAGGCACCTACAGACCTCCTGCAGTCAACGTTGCTTTACTTTTGCCAATTAACAGACGCTCTCGTCAGAGCAACTTATGTACATAACATTTTTACATTCAATCCATGTATATACCTGGATATTTCTAGTAAAGTAGTTTAGAGTAAGGCTCTTACTCAAGGGTACAACTGCAGCACCCCCAGCCCTGTTCCCTAGTCATTATGCTACACTGGCTCCCCCTGTATATCCTGTAGCAGTGTGGCCTGTAGGGTGTACAGGTGAATATGTTTGGGATGAGTGCAAACGCTTCACCTGCTGTCCCGCTAGCTCCAGTGACTCAGGAGGAGATAGTGCTGGCGCTTCCTAATCAGTTAGGGGGAGAAGATGAGGAGGCAGGAAGTGTGCAGAATTAAACGGGTGGATAAATGAATTTGGGATCCCTGTGCCGGGCTCTCTGCAGGTGGACTACAAGGCCGACGAGTGGCTGATGAAGAACATGGACCCCCTGAACGACAACGTGGCCACGCTGCTCCATCAGTCCACCGACAAGTTCGTGGCGGAGCTGTGGAAGGACGGTGAGCTCCGCCTCCCCTCGGCCTCTAGGCCGCGCCCACCGGCAGGCAGCAGTCTCTGTCAGGAATGGCTGGAGTGTAGGCCCAAGGCTTAATGAAGGAAATGAGGCGGCAGACCACACTCTCATCTGCTTTTGTTTTCGTCTCCCTTCCGCCCCCTGCCCCCACCCCCCCCCCACCCCCCCACACCAATAGATCCAAGCCTGGATCCAGTCAACGCTCGTCCGAACTCAAGCGTTCTTTTCTCCCCCCTTCACAAACACGGTTTCTCGAGTTGATTTGATGGTTGCTTAACTGTGCTTGTGAGGAAGTAACTAACACTTGTCTTTATTTTGTAGTCAAAGTTATTTCTGTAGGACAAATGTTGATTGAATCCAGGCCACCAAACGTTTTCTTCCGTCGATTTTAATGAAACCAAGACCGAAAGCTTTAGAAGTTCTGCTGCGATTCGGCCTCTTCCCTTCTCCCCAGAGTGCGTTTTAAACCACACATTGCATCTTTGTGAACCACCTCATCGTGATGTCATTTTCAAGGCCACAAACTCTTTCAGTAGCACTCATTTTCAGAAGGATGGCACGTGCCACGATCAGCTCTAATCTGAATTGTTTTACTGTAGAACAACAGTGAAAGTCATTATCAGGTCACTGGCACAGTCCATTTTCTACATTAATGAAAAGTAGAAATGAAGATGGGCCAGGTTTTTTGAAGGATTTCTTTTTCACTCGACAGGACTAAATGACTGGTAATGTGCATGACGACTTCGTCTAGATAACATTTTGGCAATGTGTGAATTGATTTCCTCTCTAGCCACGTGCAATACTAACCTGTGTGTGTGTGTGTGTGTGTGTGTGTGTATGCGTGTGTGTCCGTGCATCTGTGTCTGGGCGTGTGCATTTGTGCATATTTGTGCATGTATGTATGCGTGTGCGCGCACATGTATGTGTACATGCATATGCCTGTGTGTGTTTGCGTGTGTACATGTGTTTGTGTGTGTGTGCGTGCGTGCATGTGCGTGTGATTGTTTGTGTGTGTGTGTGCGTGCATGTGCGTGTGTGTGTGTGTGTGTGTGCATGCGTATGTGTGTGTGTGCGTGCGTGCATGTGCGTGTGTTTGTTTGTGTGTGTGTGTGCATGCGCGTGTGTGAATGTGTCTGTGTGTGTGTGTGTGTGTGTGTGTGTGTGTGTGTGTGCATGCGTATGTGTGTGTGTGTGTGTGTGTGTGTGTGTGTGTGCATGCGTATGTGTGTGTGTGTGTGTGTCTGTGTGTGCGTGTGCGTTTGCATGTGTGTTTTTGTTTTTTCCTCCCCTTCTCTGTTTCTCTGCTCTAGAGATTCAGATTATACAAAGAGCCTCTTTCTATGACAATGTTTCTAGTCTCCATGACCCTCCAGGTGAATGCATACGATGCTGTAGGTCTCTGCTTACCAGTGCATTGTGTACTTTCAGAAGCACCCATTGCCACTAGGCTTGCATGATGTTAATGCATTGATACTAACCTAGTGAAACAGGTAACGAAACCTTTCAGCAATGCTGTTCAGCTCTGCCATTCTTTTTTTTTCTTCTTCTTTTCGAGCTCATCCTGATTGGTTCACTCAGTCTGATTTCAAGCATTTCTATAAAAGGCATTTTTCCAACGATGTCTTATTCTGATTGACGACAAATAGCCACCTCATCCATTCAGCTGAGTTGACCAAATTCTGTTGTGCAGTTCTGCTGTGCAGTTAGGCCTCAGGACCCTGAATGCACAGTTCACAGGGTGCTGCTAATGGCCGTTGTCGTGGATATTGGATGAAAGCATTATTTTGTCCATCTTCCATCAGAGGGCTAACTGTGGAGTGGCTTTCACATATCACAATGGTTATAGTTTTTTTTTTTATCTTTATGGATGCTTGAGTTAGCGCTTGCCCTGCTTATCGTAGCGCCCTGCTTATTTGTACTACTTTTATCATTAATGGGAACCTTATGTTGCTGGTAGATCTGGCCTGGAGCATTATGGTCCGTAGAATGATAAAGCGCTCTTTTAGAATGCACGTGACTGTCTCGTTTAACTCCAGGCAAACCCACTGTAGTTGCTCATCTCACTGGTCAACAGGTCGTTTAAAGCCAGAGGTTTCAGCCGAGGTTTTGGACCATCAGGGCCGAGATGCCGAGGACATCCTTTTCACCTTTCCGTGAAGACCGTGTAGCTCTTAGGGCTGTCAGGGGCTCGTTTTGGCTTTGGGGGGTGAAGTAGGAACAGCGCTTTCACCGAGGAAAGGTTCATGAAATGAATTATTGTGTGCGATTGTGTTGCGGTTCTGAGAGGTTGCGGTACAGAATCAGACCCAGGTGCGGTGTTTGACAGCTCACCTGCGCCAGTGTTGGTCTGGGCATCAGTGTGGATGAGCTGAACTACCTCAGAGGGAATGCTGGGAGAGGTGCTCTACCGTTCTCCATCTTTACGGTCTTTTCAGTTCTGTGGGTTCACTTAACGTGGATCACAGTGCACAGAACGGCGATGGGCTTTTGCTACCTTGTATGATCTGATTGTGGTGTTCAGTTGCCAAGTGATGACCTTGCCTGGTCATTCAGGACAGATTGGATTGGTGCCAGACGGATTTTTTTTGCGCCACACGGTTTTTGCATTTCGGCTGCTACATTTTGCTGCAGCTCAGTGACACACCCACAGCGTCATGAGTGAGGTTTTTTGTTGTTCGTTTGTGCGTCTTTGTTCGCCACGGACGTTCGGATTTCTCCAGAGTCTTGCGTGGACACGCCCCCTGTTGGGGAGATGGACCGTGCTACCTGCTTACACTGCAGTGCACGGTTCCATTGGCCAAAGCAGTGACGTGCAGCTCCCGTTGTTGTCATTGTTTGAGTGGCTTGACCATTCGTCCTGAGAGGGTGTCAGTGTGTGGTTGAGACGACTCTGGTCTACGTGTGGTGCAGGAAGTCAAGCCAAATTCACATGGCTTTTCCTGATTGCTCCTTTAAATGTAATCTGGCTGGTCACTTTTAAGAACCATTTCTTGATAATCACAACAAAGCTTCGTAACGGTAGCCATGGGAACCCGTCGTGAAGGATCCCTTTTTGTGTTCTGCTCTTTTAATGTTTTTAACACTTTTGTAGAAATGTCAATTTCATATTTATTTGGAATTTCATATTTGTTTTTTTTTTTTGTTGAAGCTCTGCAAAAACCAACTAAAATCTCAGAGAAAGACGTCCTTTAGCCATGTTTCCATGCAACTGAAAAACACATCAAATCTTGATGCCCAGTGGATTGGCTGGGCAAGTGAAAGATTGCTGAAAGGAAAGAGGTATAAATAGTCTGTTAAAAGCCTGCTTCAGACAGCGATCGGTATCCAGTCCTGTCCCTCGCTGCCAAAACGGAAAACTTAAAGCAAACTATTTGACAAAATTTTTTATTTTTTTTTAAAAAAAGAAGAATGTTGGATCTCTATAATGTCCCTTAAGATGTCCCTTTTCTATTCAGGGTTTTGCTAAATTGTTCGTTGGACTTTGTTTTCTTTT
Organism: Anguilla anguilla; assembly: GCF_013347855.1. Classification (NCBI taxonomy): domain Eukaryota; kingdom Metazoa; phylum Chordata; class Actinopteri; order Anguilliformes; family Anguillidae; genus Anguilla; species Anguilla anguilla. Next base: position 68,323,823 of record NC_049202.1, on the reverse strand, counting down.
ATTTATTTATTTTTTTTGCAGTGGAGAAAAATGTGCAGATTTGGCAGTGCTTCTGAAATGAACACAGCCCTATTGTTTTTGTGTTTTTTTTTTCCCCCCCCTGAATTCTTTGTGAGGCCCAGACTCCTCCACTGTGTGGAGAACAAATAGCAGCCACCAGAAGCATTTCCCCCGCCGAGGCACTTCCTCCTGCAGCACTTCTGCCGACACGCGCTCTTATTGTGGCTTTGTGGCTCCACGCGCTCTTATTGTGACTTTGTGGCTCCCATTCTCCAGGCCTTCTGATCAATTAGGGAAGTTTCAGAGGGCTTTACTGTCTGTTTTTCCGTCTTTTAAACAAAGTGTGTGTCCCCTCCCCACCAAAAAAATATATATACATCATTTAATGCAACTTATTATATAAAAATTGTATACACAATTGACAGATTTTCAGAATTTAAACTGTTGAATTAGTTGGATTTTTTAAGAAAAAGATTTGCCCCTCAGAAATACTATCATGGTATCGGAAGGGAGGGCTGCTGTCATTAGTGTAATGTCTTTTCCCCTCTGTCAGTAATCTTTGTTGGCTGTTTCTGTCAGGATTACGTTCAAATATTACCTGGGCCCACACAAAGGATTCAACAGTTTGTCTTCCAGTACCATACACTGCAATATTTAATTCCCCGCTTATTCGTTTTGAAAAGGATAGAGCAGGCATTTAGCCATAGTATATTTGTGTGGCACATTCATTCCAATAGAATCACAAAGTACTTAACAGTCAGTCTCACTTAGTCCCATTTTCTCTTGTCATGTGAAAGCTATGGAGCTTACAGTCAGTGGAGACTGCAGTAATGTTTGTAGTTTCCCTGGTCTGTAGTTTGTCGTCTTGTACAGTAAACGCTGGTTCTGCCCATTCCTCTTGGAAGTGCCACCAGTGGATCCAAAGTACATTAGTGATGGCATCCATGTTGCAATCCTTAAAGGACATTATATTGATCTGCTTCAGACTAATGTGCCCAGTTTGGCTCATGAGCATTCACAGAACGAGGAATGGTCCCATTTGACCGGCTGACTGCATTTTAAAAGATGCCGTGAAGGCAAGCATTTTTACTTCAGGGCATCTGGTGGGGGATTGAACCCAACCCCAGTCCAAATCAGTGCTTGTGCCTGTCCGTGTAGTTGAGTCTGGGTTCGTTTAAAAAAAAAAAAAATTAAAAAAAATCATTTAATCATTTTCTTTTGTGCTGTTTGGTTAGACTTGTTTTGGCTTTGTGTTCCTTTCCCCCCCCCCCCACCCACCCAAATTTCCGTGTTTCTGTTCTGTTGCTTTTTTCGTGCTTGTTTAGTTGTAGGCGGCTGACCCTCTCCCCTGCCCTGGCCACGCCCACCCAAGCTGCGCCGGGCTGTCAGTCATGTACTGCAGGTCTTCTCGTGCAGACGTCCTCATCCATCTCGTCCATACCTCCAGCCCGCTGCTCCGCGCTGCTGTGTGTGTGCCCCCCCCCCACCCCCCACCCCCCCCCCCCCAGCCTCTGGCCGGCCCCTCCTCTCACACGCCTCTCTACCCCTCCCCCCCCCCCTTTTTTTCGCCGGCAGTGGACCGCATCGTGGGCCTGGACCAGGTGGCCGGGATGAACGAGACCGCCTTCGGGGCGACCTACAAGACCAAGAAGGGCATGTTCCGCACGGTGGGGCAGCTGTACAAGGAGTCCCTCACCAAGCTGATGGCCACCCTGAGGAACACCAACCCCAACTTCGTCCGCTGCATCATCCCCAACCACGAGAAAAGGGTGCGTGCCTGCTTCGGAAAAGGGAAGCATGCGCTACTTTTAACCCCTCTGTCGGATATTATTGTATAAAGCAGAGAAGGGTGTTTTGGAGCATAACAAACAGTAGCAGAACATGACCGGTAGCTTTAAAAGAAATTTCAAAAATGAAGAAAAAAATTGTGTGCCAACGTGAACTGGAATAAAATTCCTCGAATGGGTTTGAATGGCGCAGGTTGTTATCCATCCCTAATAACTCTCCTAGCTGCCCCTCATTCTCTGACCCTTCCTCCCTCTCTCTCACAGGCGGGTAAGCTGGACCCGCACCTGGTCCTGGACCAGCTGAGGTGCAACGGTGTTCTGGAGGGGATCCGCATCTGCAGACAGGGCTTCCCCAACCGCATCGTCTTCCAGGAGTTCAGACAGAGGTATCCGGCCGTCGCCTGCTGTAGGGCTGTGACATCTTTACCACAAGTTTACTTCTCTTATACCCTGTAGCTCCGCCATTTTTAGTGAAGTTACACTCAAACGTCTTATTGCTAGAGGTCATCATGTAGATCTGTCTCCCAAGTAAGAAGAGCCAGTCAGAGTCTGGGGCAGTACTTTGCCTCTTGTTTATGTTGTTCACACTTTGGCTCCAGCACCTGCTGTACAAGCACACAGAGAGGGGGCTTTCATTACACCTCTGTCTCCACTCTAATATTCACAGGTATGAGATCCTCACCCCCAACGCCATCCCCAAGGGCTTCATGGACGGCAAGCAGGCCTGTGAGAGGATGGTAAAGCCGCATCTATCTCTTATACTACTGCTGCAGTTTTTAGGCCGTGTGTCAGTGTGGGGCTAGTTATTACACTGCTGGGATTCTCTGACCCTGCGCTGAACTCTTCCCTCTCTCTCTCTCCTCGTTTCTGCTTCCTCACCGTCCTGAAGATCCGAGCCCTGGAGCTGGACCCGAACCTGTTCCGGATCGGCCAGAGCAAGATCTTCTTCCGGGCCGGGGTCCTGGCCCACCTGGAGGAGGAGCGGGACCTGAAGATCACCGACATCATCATCTACTTCCAGTCCGTGTGCCGCGGCTACCTGGCGCGCAAGTAAGCACCTGTGGCCCCCGGCCCGGCTGTGTGTGGCCCCCTGTCCCGGCTGTGTGTGGCCCCTGTCCCGGCTGCTTGTGGCCCCCTATCCCGGCTGCGTGGCCTCCGTCCCAGCTGTGTGTGGCCCCTGTCCCGGCTGCTTGTGGCCCCCTGTCCCGGCTGTGTGTGGCCCCTGTCCCGGCTGCTTGTGGCCCCCTGTCCCGGCTGTGTGTGGCCCCTGTCCCGGCTGCTTGTGGCCCCCTGTTCCGGCTGTTTGTGCCCCCCGTCCCAGCTGTGTGTGGCCCTTGTCCCGGCTGCTTGTGGCCCCCTGTTCTGGCTGTTTGTTCCCCCCGTCCCAGCTGTGTGTGGCCCCTGTCCCGGCTGCTTGTGGCCCCCTGTCCCAGCTGTGCATGTGGCCCCTGTCCCTGTTTCTGTACAGTGCCCAGGGCTGTCCTGTGTGAACCCCCACAAGGACAGCCCTGCCACACAGCAGCGGGCAGCTCTGAGGACGGTGTAAAGCTTGCTCTTAAGAGTCCTCGGTGCAACTGTGACACAGGCCTGATCACATGACCCCGTGTTTCTGCAGAGCCTTCGCTAAGAAGCAGCAGCAGCTCAGTGCCCTGAAGGTGCTGCAGAGGAACTGCGCAGCCTACCTGAAACTGCGCCACTGGCAGTGGTGGAGGCTCTTCACCAAGGTGTGTGTGTGTGTGTCTGTGTGTGTGTACGTGTACGTATGTGTCTGTGTGTGTGTGTGTGTGTGTGTGTGTGTGTACACGTGTATGTGTACATGTCTGTGTGTATGTGTATGTGTCTGTGTGTGGGTGTGTACTCCGTGTGTGTGTGTGTGTGTGTGTGTGTACGTGTACGTGTACATGTCTGTGTGTATGTGTCTGTGTCTGTGTGTGTTCCCTCTGAATGGGTCTCCTCCCCCAGCGTCACTGACTGCCGTTTGCACAGGTGAAGCCACTGCTCCAGGTGACCCGGCAGGAGGAGGAGATGCAGGCCAAGGATGAGGAGCTGATCAGGGTGAAGGAGAAGCAGAGCAAGGTGGAGGGAGAGCTGGTGGAGATGGAGAGGAAGCACCAGCAGGTGGGTGGGGCCTTGCGTCCAGGAAGTCCTGCCGCTTCACTCTGTACTGCTGAACGTGTGACATACTGACGAATCTGATGCCAAGATACTGACATCCTTTATAAATGTGAAGATCACTGTTAAACATCACAGTGTCTTTTTAGTAGTAATATGGCAAATCTCTGTCTTTCCATAATCATTATAATCATACTGTAATTTAGATCATTGTGACTGTGTGCATTATGGTTCTCAGGGGTGTGTGGGTGGGGTGGGACGGGGCGGGTGGGTGTAGAGCTGCTCTTGTAATCGCGGGTGTTGCTGGGCCCTGCAGCTGACGGAGGAGAAGAACATCCTGGCGGAGCAGCTGCAGGCGGAGACGGAGCTGTTCGCGGAGGCGGAGGAGATGCGCGCCCGCCTGGCCGCCAAGAAGCAGGAGCTGGAGGAGATCCTGCACGACCTGGAGTCCCGCGTGGAGGAGGAGGAGGAGCGGAACCAGAGCCTGCAGAACGAGAAGAAGAAGATGCAGTCGCACATCCAGGTGAGTCCGGCCACCGCCGGCCACACCGTCAACACCAGCATCCCAACCACTGGAGAAGTTACTTCTTATGATCTCGTATGTGAAAAAAACCACACCGTCAGTCACTGTGTGTGTGTGTGTGTGTGTGTGTTTGCATGTGCGTGTGTGTGTGTGCGTGTGTGCGTGTGCGTGTGTGTGTGTGTGTGTGTGTGTGTGTGCCTGCAGGACCTGGAGGAGCAGCTGGATGAGGAGGAGGCCGCCCGGCAGAAGCTGCAGCTGGAGAAGGTGACGGCTGAAGCCAAGATCAAAAAGATGGAGGAGGACATCCTGCTCCTGGAGGACCAGAACTCCAAGTTCATTAAGGTGAGTTGGGGTGGGTGGGGATGGAGGGGGTAGTTCATAGATGTGTGTGGGGAGGGTGGGGCTGGAGGGGGTAGTTCATAGAGATGAGTGGGGTGGGTGGGGCTGGAGGGGGTAGTTCATAGAGTTGAGTGGGGTGGGTGGGGCTGGAGGGGGAGTGGGCCTCCTGGCCTGCAGCTGACTCTGATCCCCTGTCCCTGCAGGAGAAGAAACTTCTGGAGGACCGAGTGGGCGAGATCACCTCCCTGCTCGCCGAGGAGGAGGAGAAGGCCAAGAACCTGGGCAAGCTGAAGAACAAGCAGGAGATGATGATGGTGGACCTGGAAGGTGCGGCCCCTTCACCAGCGCAATAGAAAAATATTCAGATGCTGGGTGTCTTGTCTTCACAGCCCGTCTTAACGAGCAATTGGGACTAACGAGCTGTCCACTGTGCGCCCCAGAGCGTCTGAAGAAGGAGGAGAAGACGAGGCAGGAGCTGGAGAAGGCCAAGAGGAAGCTGGACGCCGAGACCACGGACCTGCAGGACCAGATCGCCGAGCTGCAGGCCCAGATCGAGGAGCTCAAGGTCCAGCTGGCCAAGAAGGAGGAGGAGCTGCAGGCTGCACTGGCCAGGTGAGTCCCATCGGTCACGTGACCTGCCATGTGACGTCCCTCGCTCGCCCCAGCACGAGTAACAGGGCTCAAGCATGACTTTCAGAAGCCCACTCTGGCTCAGTCCCTTTAACTTTAATATTTACGCGTCATATTTAATATTCCTGATTAAAAACAGCTGCGTCTTCCCAGCTGTTCAGCAAAGCCTATGTGCCAATTTCTCTCAGATATTTTGGCTGTTGCCCACAAATGGGGGGGGGTGACACTGGTGTTACTGCTGTCTTTTCCACAGGAAAGGTGCAGTCATGTGGTGGCAGTTAATGGATTTAAGCAGTTAATCGCGGTTAAGAAAAGACTTGGTTGACTGTGGATCAGCAGTTGAGTAGATCTGTGGACTGGAGAGTGCAGCGAGCAGCATGGCCTTCTCAGATGAGCTCTGATGTGGATGTGGTGGAGGAGGATGAGGCTTTTTTTCCTCCAAAGGAAAGGTGTTTCAGTTCAGCCGCTGCATTCATTAGGGACTGCTTGGCCTGTCAGGAGCTGTGTGAGATCAGCGAGGTCCTAATGCAGTGGAAATGTTCACAGGTGTCATGGTGACTGTACGTAAGTAGGGAGGGCATTGAAATGCAGCTCGGGTGGGACTGGAGCTGCAGGGAAGGAACTGAAATGAAAGGTGAAGTCAGTTTTCAGTGCTGGACCTTGGAAAAGAAATCACTTCATTTTTGGTGGGTCAACTAGTTTAGGTCAGACTTTTGTCTTACAATTAGCTGTTTAACCCCTTAAGTCGCATTTGAAAGTGTTAAAACTCACAGGTCTACCTCTATAAACTATTTTACCATGGCAATGTTTGACCAACAGTGGTTCCTTGTTTTGTAACATGCGGTGGCAGAACAAGCTTGGGGGGTCCTCGCCTGTCACAGTGAACAAAATCCAGTTATTTTTAGGCCCAAAACCTCAGAGAAACCTTGATGGAATGTCCAGTGTTTACTTAGAAATTCTATGGAGGAATTATCATTTTTGTCTGTTTCTCTGTTGCATACATGCCGAAAGCATTGTACACAAAACACTGTTGTTATCTGTCAGTGTGTATAAATTCTCTGGGACAGAAGTGAGCCCACCTATAAGCTTGTCTGACTAGTACAGACCACACAGTTCCTCAATATGGCCAATGTGACCCACAACGACTCAGCATGGACAGTGTAACCTCTGCCCACTACGCTGCCAGCCACTGGCAAGCTATTATAGTGATGACCGAGAAGCATTTAGACAATGAAATTACGTTCCTAACGGTGTATCAGTTGTTTGGCTTGCATAAAAGGATATGCGTTGTTTCTCCTGCGTAAACAAACCATATGTTTTTCAGTGTATATGCTGAACACTTTGTGCATGAGTCTCAACGTTCTTGAGACTTCATGCCTAAAAATGTTATTTTGCAATGGCATAGTCTAAGCTGAAGACTCTGCATTTGGAGGCCTAGGAAGAAATAACTTGTCTGAGGGAATTTTTCTGAGGGAGGACAGTGAAAACAGCTTTGAATCCACAGCAGTAAGCGTGTTCAGTGATGGATTGATCCCATTTTATATCGGTGAGCATCTAAATATATTCTCAAAATATTCTTATTATTATTCTGTGCTCTTATAAATAAGGAGTAGGCATACTGAAAAATAATAAAAAATACTTTTGAGAAAATTGAGAATATTTTGACATGTTGATGGGGGTGGGGTATTTGACGAAAACTTCAAACAATGAACCTCAATCAGTGGATTAGTAAACTTAGATAGCTAATGTATATATTTTCTACTATCTTCCAGACCTGCTGCTGCCAGAGTTTGCAAGGAGTGGGAGGTGGGGGGGGGGGGGGGGGGGGAGCGATGGAGGGGGAGGGGGGAGGGTGACAGGCAGTGGGAAAGCAAGCCACTTTTAAGCATACTTCTTTCACAAGCATATAGTATACAGTATGTAGAGTTTTACAGCTCTAAAAAGACCCATAATTTCAGTTTGTTACCAAGTGTCCGTTTGGAGGCTCCAGAAGGCCTTTTTGGAACCCTGCCTGGACATTTCTCAGAAAAACAATGCAGAATGCTCATTTCTGGTGGTATTGTCATCAGATTTGAACCAGCATGTGTCTGGCATTGTGACTGTGGCTGCATTGTGTTTTTAAGCCCACAAGGCACAGCCACAGGCATCTGTATCCACTCAAAATATATACATATATTCCACTGTGTTTCAGCTTCTGTTCCTTTGTTTCAGTAATTTTTAGAGTAATATTCTCTGACTCTTGGAAAACAAACTCCAAAGGGTTACCTTTCAGAAGGTTACTCCTGTAGTCAAAAGAAAAGTTCAAGAATAGTAACCATTTTATTTTGGGTATGTAATTTTCAGGCTTGTGTTAAACAAAAAGGGGGTGCTATTTATTTAAGAATTATTAAATTTAGCCTTAAACCCCAGTATATGTCATTTCCTCTGAAATTGGGTCAGTATTTGGATTGAAGCTCAGCTTATTTGTACTGGTAATCTTACAACTTTTTAAATTCTTATTTGTACCGCATCAGGTAGTTAATTGCTTATTTAGGTGAGCCAGCTGTACAGGAATATACCTGGCAGTGTGTAATCTGCACTGACCACACACACCACAGAGTATGCAGCCTCAGTATGGTTGTCTTGGTTACACTGCTCCTGTCTGTGGGAACAGGCTAGCGAGCATGCAGCTGCCCTCCGTGTTGGTGCGTTTGAAGCGTTTACAACACTGCCACCTTGTGTCCGGTGTGTGTCCAGCTGCGCCTCCCCTCGCTTTGGTTTCTTACGGCAGCGCTCTCTGTTGAACTATGCCGTCCTTTTAGCATGGAGAAAACTAGATGGAGCGTATTTTACCAGAGAAACGTGGACAGGCTCTCCCTGCTGACGTCAGACAAACCTCAACCGAACATAGAATGAGGGGCCCAGGGATAATGAGCACTACTTCAGCTTCTACTCCTATCTGAATGTCTGTGTGTGAACTAGAAAACTATAAAAATATATTAAAAAATAATTTTGCCTCCCATAATGCATTGCAAAAAATGTCTTGCTCATTTGTTTGTCTTGTAACGAGACTTAAAATCTTTTTTTCTCTCAAGTGGAAAATATTTGCTTGTTTTAATAAAGTCGCTTTTTTGACGAGTGAAATTGTCATAATGCTTGATGATGCACCTCGTTGGCAATCTTTTTGTCTTATTCAGCAAAAAAAAAAGGTGAAATGATTTTAAGTCTGAATATAAGACTAAAATACTTTTAGATTTCCTCTTTTTGTTGTTTTTGCAGTGTTCCCCCCTCACAGTTTAATTTGTACGCTAGTTTAGGGTTTTCTGCTCAGTGAGGCGCGGGTGCCGGCGTGCTGTGGTAATGAGAGGCGTTTGGGCGTTTCCAGGGGCGACGAGGAGGCGGCGCAGAAGAACAACGCGCTGAAGCAGGTGCGGGAGCTGCAGGCGCAGCTGGCCGAGCTGCAGGAGGACCTGGAGTCGGAGAAGGCCTCGCGCAACAAGGCCGAGAAGCTGAAGAGGGACCTGGGGGAGGAGCTGGAGGCGCTGAAGACCGAGCTGGAGGACACGCTGGACACCACCGCCGCGCAGCAGGAGCTCAGGTGCGTACGCACACCTGCCCTCGTAGGGGGCTGCGGTTTACTGCTCTGTGCTTGAGTGGGAAAGAGCTCAGGTACCTGCTCTACGCTGCTGGGTCTGCTTTGCCCTGTACTATTCAGGATTTCCTCCATTTTCATCCATGTCTGTGTGTCTTTTCAGCTTGTGACTGGTAACATCTGAAATGGTGACATCTAACACTCAGTATTTCACTGAGAAAGGGGCAGTGACTTTGCCAGATATTCTTGTACAGCCCTGACTAGACCAGCGTGGAGCCAGCAGGCATGTAAACCTCCATTACCTCCACACCCCCAGGACCAAGCGGGAGCAGGAAGTGGCTGAGCTGAAGAAGGCCATCGACGAGGAGACCAAGAACCACGAGTCCCAGATCCAGGAGATGCGGCTGAGGCACTCCACTGCGCTGGAGGAGCTGTCCGAGCAGCTGGAGCAGGCCAAGAGGGTGGGCCTCCCGGTCTGGGCTAAAGACGCACTCACACCTTTCACCCCCGAGCAGGCTGCTGATGAGAGGGTCCCCCGGTGCTGTGCTGTGTGCCAGGGTGTGGTCTGTAATAGAGAGGCTCGTGTGAGGGTGTGTGGTCTGTAATAGAGATGCTCGGGTGGACAGTCGTGTGAGGGTGTGGTCTGTAATATAGAGGCTCGTGTGAGGGTGTGTGGTCTGTAATAGAGATGCTCGGGTGGACAGTCGTGTGAGGGTATGGTCTGTAATAGAGATGCTCGTGTGAGGGTGTGGTCTGTAATAGAGATGCTCGTGTGAGGGGGTGGTCTGTAATATAGAGGCTCGTGTGAGGGGGTGGTCTGTAATATAGAGGCTTGTGTGAGGGTGTGGTCTGTAATATAGACGCTCGTGTGAGGGTGTGGTCTGTAATATAGAGGCTCGTGTGAGGGGGTGTTCTGTAATATAGAGGCTCGTGTGAGGGTGTGGTCTGTAATAGAGATGCTCGTGTGAGGGGGTGTTCTGTAATATAGAGGCTTGTGTGAGGGTGTGGTCTGTAATAGAGATGCTCGTGTGAGGGTGTGGTCTGTAATATAGACGCTCGTGTGAGGGTGTGGTCTGTAATAGAGATGCTCGTGTGAGGGTGTGGTCTGTAATATAGACGCTCGTGTGAGGGTGTGGTCTGTAATATAGAGGCTTGTGTGAGGGTGTGGTCTGTAATATAGAGGCTTGTGTGAGGGTGTGGTCTAATATAGAGGCTTGTGTGAGGGTGTGGTCTGTAATATAGACGCTCATGTGAGGGTGTGGTCTGTAATATAGAGGCTTGTGTGAGGGGGTGGTCTGTAATATAGAGGCTCGTGTGAGGGTGTGGTCTGTAATATAGAGGCTTGTGTGAGGGTGTGGTCTGTAATATAGAGGCTCGTGTGAGGGTGTGGTCTGTAATATAGAGGCTTGTGTGAGGGTGTTGTCTGTAATATAGACCCTCGTGTGAGGGTGTGGTCTGTAATATAGACCCTTGTGTGAGGGTGTGGTCTGTAATAGAGATGCTCATGAGAGGGTGTGGTCTGTGATATAGAGGCTCGTGTGAGGCCGTGGTCTGTAATATAGAGGCTCGTGTGAGGGTGTGGTCTGTAATACAGGTGATCTGAAGCTCCATGGGTGCAGTGCTTAACTCTCAGGCCTTTGGTGTGCGCAGTTCAAGTCCAACCTGGAGAAGAACAAGCAGACCCTGGAGAGCGACAACAAGGAGCTGGCGGTGGAGGTGAAGGGGCTGCAGCAGGTCAAGGCCGAGTCGGAGCACAAGAGGAAGAAGCTGGAGGCGCAGCTGCAGGAGATCATGGCCAGGGTGACGGAGGGCGAGCGGTCCAAGAGCGAGCTGGTGGAGCGCACCCACAAGCTGCAGGTGAGGAAGGCTGCCCCCTCCCCCCCCCCCCCCGCGGGTCCTGCTGCTCCACTGAGAGCCACATCGGTTAAAAGCAGATACGAGGTGCTCTCCGTGTTTATAATATTGCTAAATATCAGGAGCAGGTGATGGAGACATTTGCGGGTTTTTTAAGTTCTTTATGTTTTTAGCTACCGCAGAGCCGTCCCTGGCTCCTGCAGTGCGCTGCAGCGTGGAGCTCAGGTGGGCTGGTTTAATGATGATTGCGCAGAGGGGGGTCCAGTGAACCGAAATGATCCCTTGCGGGGCTCCTGCGTGCCCCCTGTGGGTGTGCGATGGGGTTGGGGTGCTGACGCTGCTTGCCCTCTCTCTCTCTTTCTCTCTTTCTCTTCGTCTCTCTCTCTCTCTTTCTCTGCGGTGCGGCAGGCGGAGTTGGACAACGTGTCGGCCCTGCTGGAGGAGGCTGAGAAGAAGGGAATCAAACTGGCCAAGGACGCCTCCAGCCTGGAGAGCCAGCTGCAGGACACCCAGGTGAGCCACAGACAGGGCTAGCCTGGGCCACAGTGTGGAGCCCTCCCATATTTATCTCATTCACAAACAATGCGTTCTTGAATTTATCTGTAAATGTATTGCACTTTTATTCTAGCGTAGCGTGTAAAGAAGGTTTCCTGTCTTTGTTGATGTCCTTTCTTCATACCAAAGGCAGGCACAGTGTAGTTAATTGGCTTGAGGTGTACAAGAGAGTGAATGTTTCATGGTTTAGTGAGATATGGAGGTGTATAAGAGAGTGAATGTTTCATGGTTTAGTGAGATGTGGAGGTGTATAAGAGAGTGAATGTTTCAAGGTTTAGTGAGATATGGAGGTGTAGAAGAGAGTGAATGTTTCGTGGTTTAGTGAGATGTGGAGGTGTGCAAGAGAGTGAATGTTTCATGGTTTAGTGAGATGTGGAGGTGTGCAAGAGAGTGAATGTTTCATGGTTCACGAGGTGTACGTGGTTTAGTGAGATGTGGAGGTGTACGTGGTTTAGTGAGATGTGGAGGTGAGCGGAGGCCTGACTGCTCCTCTGGGGCTGTGACCGCAGGAGCTGCTGCAGGAGGAGACGCGTCAGAAGCTGAACCTGAGCAGCCGCATCCGACAGCTGGAGGAGGAGAAGAGCGGCCTGCAGGAGCAGCAGGAGGAGGAAGAGGAGACGCGCAGGAACCTGGAGAAGCAGCTGGCCAGCCTGCAGGCCCAGGTGAAGGACACACGCACACACACACGTATGTCTGAGGATGTATTCTTAGCTGTGGCTTCCTTTGGGTGGAAAGCTGATCATCAGTCTGTGTCTGTGTGTGTGTCTGTAGCTGGTTGAGACCAAGAAGAAGCTGGAGGATGACGTGGGGGTGATGGACGGTCTAGAGGAGGCGAAGAGGAAGCTGCAGAAGGACATGGAATGCACCTCCCAGAGGCTGGAGGAGAAGGCCATGGCCTTCGACAAGATGGAGAAGACCAAGAACCGCCTGCAGCAGGAGCTGGACGACCTGATGGTGGACCTGGACCATCAGAGGCAGATCGTCTCCAACCTGGAGAAGAAGCAGAAGAAGTTTGACCAGGTAGAGTCCTGAGACACTCCTCAGAGGGTGTGTGCAGTGTGCAGCTCTTTCAGGGGTCTGATCGAAGGTACATAGAGCACATAGAACGACTCACTGGGAGATACTGGGGCCCTTGTGGTTATGTATTACAGTTTCAGTTGCACTCCAAATGACAGACTGCTGAGGTCTCTGCATGATGCTGTCTTTGAGTGTAAGATCAGTAGTGACTCAGAGATCCCCATGGTTGTTACATTACATTACAGGCATTTAGCAGATGCTCTTATCCAGAGCGACTTACACAACTTTTACATAGCATTTTACATTGTATCCATTTATACAGCTGGATATATACTGAAGCAATTCCGGTTAAGTACCTTGCTCAAGGGTACAACGGCAGTGTCCTACCCGGGAATCGAACCTGCGACCTTTCGTTTACAAGCCCAGTTCCTTACCCACTGTGCTACACTCCGTTATGCGTACATAAGCTGCCATTAAGTTGCGGTTACTCAATGTGCTTGTGAATGGATGTTGGAGTTGGGGTTAGTCAGTGTGCTTGTGAATGGATGTTGGAGTTGGGGTTAGTCGGTGTGCTTGTGAGTGGACGTTGGAGTTGGGGTTAGTCAGTGTGTTTGTGAATGGACGTTGGAGTTGGGGTTAGTCAGTGTGCTTGTGAATGGATATTGGAGTTGGGGTTAGTCAGTGTGCTTGTGAATGGATGTTGGAGTTGGGGTTAGTCGGTGTGCTTGTGAATGGATGTTGGAGTTGGGGTTAGTCAGTGTGCTTGTGAGTGGATGTTGGAGTTGGGGTTAGTCGGTGTGCTTGTGAATGGATGTTGGAGTTGGGGTTAGTCAGTGTGCTTGTGAATGGATGTTGGAGTTGTGGTTAGTCGGTGTGCTTGTGAATGGATGTTGGAGTTGTGGTTAGTCGGTGTGCTTGTGAATGGACGTTGGAGTTGGGGTTAGTCAGTGTGCTTATGAATGGACGTTGGAGTTGTGGTTAGTCAGTGTGCTTGTGAATGGACGTTGGAGTTGGGGTTAGTCGGTGTGCTTGTGAATGGACGTTGGAGTTGCAGTTAGTCAGTGTGCTTGTGAGTGGATGTTGGAGTTGCAGTTAGTCAGTGTGCTTGTGAATGGACGTTGGAGTTGCAGTTAGTCAGTGTGCTTGTGAATGGACGTTGGAGTTGCAGTTAGTCAGTGTGCTTGTGAATGGATGTTGGAGTTGGGGTTAGTCAGTGTGCTTGTGAATGGACGTTGGAGTTGCAGTTAGTCAGTGTGCTTGTGAATGGACGTTGGAGTTGGGGTTAGTCAGTGTGCTTGTGAATGGACGTTGGAGTTGGGGTTAGTCAGTGTGCTTGTGAATGGACGTTGGAGTTGCTAGCCCGCGCCTCGTTGCTAGCCCGCGCCTCGTTGCTGTGCGGCAGATGCTGGCGGAGGAGAAGAGCATCTCGGCTCGCTACGCGGAGGAGCGGGACCGGGCGGAGGCGGAGGCCCGGGAGAAGGACACCAAGGCCCTGTCCATGGCCCGCGCCCTGGAGGAGGCTCTGGAGGCCAAGGAGGAGTTCGAGAGGCTCAACAAGCAGCTCCGCGCCGAGATGGAGGACCTCATGAGCTCCAAGGACGACGTGGGGAAGAACGTGAGTGGACGGTCCCGCCGGAAGAGTGGGGGTTAGCGTATTAGCGTGCGAGCACGTGGGAGAGGGGTGTGTAGTCCTGTGGGAGGTTGTGTAATGTTAGATGTAGGATTTTGGGTGCTGGGAGCTTCCTGCTTCCTTAAACTTTGTATGATTTTTTTTTTGATGTGCAAGAGTTTGTAATGTGGCAATTCATTGATGGACCTGTCAGATGGGTGGGTTGAGCTCAGCCTTATCTAGACTGGGAGCAGAAGCGAGAGAGAGGCTTCAGTGGGAAGTGGTGAGCACCTTCAGCAAGGTGCGTGTGTTACCTGCGCAGGTGCACGAGCTGGAGAAGTCGAAGCGCACCCTGGAGCAGCAGGTGGAGGAGATGCGCACGCAGCTGGAGGAGCTGGAGGACGAGCTGCAGGCCACGGAGGACGCCAAGCTGCGGCTGGAGGTCAACATGCAGGCCATGAAGGCGCAGTTCGACAGGGACCTGCTGGCCCGCGACGAGATGGGAGAGGAGAAGAAGAGACAGCTGGTCAAACAGGTAGAGAGAAGTCCCTCCAAACCCCCCCGCTGGATCTGAGCGTGTGAGCCATATAGGGAGCTCTGCCCCCCCCCCCCCCCCTTGCACACCTCCTCCTCCCTTGCGTTAACGAGGCCCACTCCCCCCCCCCCCCCCGCCCCGCCCCGCAGGTGAGGGAGATGGAGGCGGAGCTTGAGGACGAGCGCAAGCAGAGGGCGCTGGCCGTGGCCGCCAAGAAGAAGATGGAGATGGACCTCAAAGACCTGGAGGCTCAGATCGAGGCATCGAACAAGGCCCGGGACGAAGCCATCAAACAGCTGCGCAAGCTCCAGGTACTTACACCGTCGCCGCGGTGATCAGGTCGCTTGGCAACTGTACAACAACCTGCCTGCATTTGTTCAGTCAGAATGCGTTCCTCTCAGAGTTGAGTTTCACTGTGGTCTCTCTCTCTCTCTCTCTCTCTCTCTCTCTCTCTCTCTCTCTCTCTCTCTCTCTCTCTCTCTCAGGCCCAGATGAAGGACTATCAGAGGGAGCTGGAGGAAGCCCGCGCCTCCCGCGACGAGATCTTCACCCAGTCCAAGGAGAACGAGAAGAAGCTGAAGAGCCTGGAGGCCGAGATTCTGCAGCTGCAGGAGGTGTGTGTCGCTGCTCTTCCAGGAGGCCGTGTATACGGCTCTGAACCTCTGATACTGTGAGCAGCTCTAATGTGCATATGTGTGTATGTGCGTGTGTGTGCGTGTGTGTGTGCGCGTGTCCTCTCCCCAGGACCTGGCGGCCTCAGAGAGGGGCCGGCGCCATGCTGAGCAGGAGCGGGATGAGCTGGCCGACGAAATCTCCAACAGCGCCTCTGGGAAGTGAGTCGCCCCCTGCTGGCCTCAGCAGTGCACTGTCTGCCAGTCCGCGGAAAAGCAGTGAATAGATCCTTATATCCTATCCTATAGAGCCTCATATACAGATTTAAATCTGTCTGTCTGTCCGGCTGTCCATCTCAGGTCCGCGCTGCTGGATGAGAAGCGGAGGCTGGAGGCGCGGATCGCCCAGCTGGAGGAGGAGCTGGAGGAGGAGCAGAGCAACATGGAGCTGCTCAACGACCGCTTCCGCAAGACCACCATGCAGGTACAGCTGCTTTAGACACACACCAGCATGCAGGTACAGCTGCTTTAAACACACACGCCAGCATGCAGGTACAGCTGCTTTACACACACCAGCATGCAGGTACAGCTGCTTTAAACACACACCAGCATGCAGGTACAGCTGCTTTAAACACACACCACCATGCAGGTATAGCCTCTTTAAACACACACCAGCATGCAGGTACAGCTGCTTTAAACTCACACCACCATGCAGGTACAGCTGCTTTAAACACACACCAGCATGCAGGTACAGCTGCTTTAAACACACACCAGCATGCAGGTACAGCTGCTTTAAACACACACCAGCATGCAGGTACAGCTGCTTTAAACACACACCAGCATGCAGGTACAGCTGCTTTAAACACACGCCAGCATGCAGGTACAGCTGCTTTAAACACACGCCAGCATGCAGGTACAGCTGCTTTAAACACACGCCAGCATGCAGGTACAGCTGCTTTAAACACACACCAGCATGCAGGTACAGCTGCTTTAAACACACACCAGCATGCAGGTACAGCTGCTTTAAACACACACCAGCATGCAGGTACAGCTGCTTTAGACACACGCCAGCATGCAGGTACAGCCTCTTTAAACACACACCAACATGCAGGTACAGCCTCTTTAAACACACACCAGCATGCAGGTACAGCCTCTTTAAACACACACCAGCATGCAGGTACAGCCTCTTTAAACACACACCAGCATGCAGGTACAGCCTCTTTAAACACACACCAGCATGCAGGTACAGCTGCTTTAAACACACACCAGCATGCAGGTACAGCTGTTTTAAACACACACCAGCATGCAGGTACAGCCTCTTTAAACACACACCAGCATGCAGGTACAGCCTCTTTAAACACACACCAGCATGCAGGTACAGCCTCTTTAAACACACACCAGCATGCAGGTACAGCCTCTTTAAACACACACCAGCATGCAGGTACAGCTGCTTTAAACACACACCAGCATGCAGGTACAGCTGTTTTAAACACACACCAGCATGCAGGTACAGCCTCTTTAAACTCACACCAGCTTGCGGGTACAGCCTTTTTAAACACACACACCAGCATGCAGGTACAGCCTCTGGTTTCACAGATGACCCTAGCATCTAATATTTACCATCTAATATTAATCAGCTGCACGTGAGCTCAGATTAGAAATGCATACCCCAGTGAGTACGTAGAGACTGCTCACATCCCAGTGAGGTGTGCAGATCTGAGTGGCCTGGTTCGGCGGGAACAGCGCTGCTGCAGTGACCCTCCTCCCTCCCTCCCTCCCTCCCTCCCTCTCTCTCTCTCTCATTCCCTCCCTCCCTCCCTCCCCCCCAGGTGGACACCCTGAACACGGAGCTGGTGGGCGAGCGCAGCGCGGCCCAGAAGAGCGAGAACGCTCGGCAGCAGCTGGAGCGCCAGAACAAGGAGCTGAAGCTGAAGCTGCAGGAGCTGGAGGGCTCCGTCAAGTCCAAGTTCAAGGTCACCATCGCCGCCCTGGAGGCCAAGATCCTCCAGCTGGAGGAGCAGCTGGAGCAGGAGGCCAAGTGAGTTTGCTTACGGTGCAGAGCCACCCGAAAAACACGCACTCTGTGAGTGGAGGGACGCCTCCACCTCCACCTCCACCTCCACCTCCACCGTGCTCCTCTGGGCACCAGTATGAACAGCTCTCCTGCAGTCACCAGATCCTTTGAGCTTTCAGTCGAAGAGCGGCGAAATAATATTCTTTGATACTGCCTCCAGCTCTGAAGTACCGAAGGGTAACTGGGTAAAAGGGTACAATCTGAAATTGTAGTGGTGTTCCTTACCTCAGTGTACTGGGTGTGCATTTTGAGAAGGAAAGGAGTTCTGACATCTGGTGTTGTTCCAGTTATCTAGTGCGTTCCCTATTCTCTACTGACTGGCCACTCAACTCCCTGACTGATTTTTTTCTGTTTTCATGTGAGCCTTCAGCGCATGCACAGCTGGTTTTTCGTGATAGGAATATTTTTGTTCATATTTATGGAAGTTTTAGCTGAAGCTGATGTTCTATCACACTTTGTTGTTGTGTTCCCAGTGCACTGCTATAGAGCTTATTAATGAACTCTATATAAATACATTCTCTATACAAGAAAAAAATTGCCACACTATGGATAGTAAGTTTGTCTAAGAATGAAAGACTGAGCTACTGCATGAATTGTCATTTACAGAATAGAGCACAGTTTAACCAGGTTATGTAATTTAAAAAATAACGTATAGTATTGTGTGAAGGTAAGAAACAGACATGTTATGTTCTGAATTTACACTGAAGCATAAAACAGAAAAATCCATGGTATCAAGTTCTGTGTAAAATGGTGTCCTGAAGGAGGCGAGGGCCATGGGTCTGGCTGCTGGTGTAGCTGTTGGGCGGAAGGAGCGGCTGTTCCTCCACATGCCGTCCTGCTGAATCAGCTCGTTCCCCCCCCCCCCCCCTTTGACTCCCAGGGAGAGAGCCGCTGCCAACAAGATCGTGCGCCGCACGGAGAAGAAGCTGAAGGAGGTGTTCATGCAGGTGGAGGATGAGCGTCGCCATGCCGACCAGTACAAGGAGCAGGTGAGGAAGACCACGTGCGTGGCCGTGGCTGTGACCTTCTGAAAGGAAATGGCGGACCAGGAGGGGCTGGGCGCTGGCTCTGACGCTCTGAATCTCTGATTCTCTGAATCCTCTGAATCTCTGACTCTGAATGTCTGACTCTCCCACGGTCGGAATCTCTGACTCTCTGAATCTCTGAATCTCTGACTCTGAATGTCTGACTCTCCCACGGTCGGAATCTCTGACTCTCTGAATCTCTGACTCTCTGAATCTCTGAATCTCTGACTCTCTGAATCTCTGACTCTCTGACGATCTGAATCTCTGACTCTCTGAATCTCTGACGCTCTGAATATCTGACGCTCTGATGCTCTGAATCTCTGACTCTCTGTATCTCTGACTCTGAATCTCTGACTCGCTGAATCTCTGAATCAGATGGAGAAGGCAAACTCCAGGATGAAGCAGCTGAAGAGGCAGCTGGAGGAGGCGGAGGAGGAGGCCACCCGCGCCAACGCCAACCGCAGGAAGCTGCAGCGGGAGCTGGAGGACGCCACCGAGGCCAGCGAGGGCCTGAGCCGCGAGGTGCACACGCTGAAGAACCGCCTCAGGTACCGCCGCCGACTCAGAACGAGCACGAGTACACACACACACACACACACACACACACACACACGCTGAAGAACCGCCTCAGGTACCGCCGCTGACCCAGAATGAGCACGAGTATACACACACACACACATCACATATACACACACACACATCACATATACACACACACACACACACACACACACAGACACACACACACGCACACGCACACACACACACACAGGCACACACACACACATACACACACACACACACACACACACAGACACACCCACGGGCATGCACACACACCCACACACATCACATATACACACACACACGTACATACACACACAAACACACACTCATACTTACTTTAACAGTACTGCAAGACACAGGCATACATACATACAGTACATACGCACACTTAAATCTCATGTACATTTCGTGTTCAACAGCACTACCAATCTGAGCTCTGCTCCAGTGTATTTAAAGTGGGTGGAGACTACTACTAATCGCCTGCATGAGTGGTAAAGGCTTGCTGTTACCTTGGTCCTGTCCCAGGAGTTTAATCTCTGACCCCCTCCCCCCACAGGCGCGGCGGGCCAATCAGCTTCTCCTCCAGCCGCTCGGGCCGCCGGCAGCTGCAGGTGGAGGGCGCCTCGGTCGAGCTGTCGGACGACGACGCCGACAGCAAGGCCAGCGACGTCAACGAGACGCAGGCGTCGCCGGCCGAGTAGAGCGGCCCCCGGGACCCACCCCCCAAACACCCCCCTCCCCCTCCCACCCCCCCCCTCCCGCATGCGACAAGCACCTCAGCTCCCCGACCCACCAGCCAGCACAGCACATCCCTGCCTTACCCACGGCTGAGCGAACTCTCACCTGCACCTGCACCGCCTCCTAACGCAGCTGCAGCTTCCTGACAGCGCACTCTGCTTCTGCTTCAGAACAGAACACACAGGTACAAGCGCATTTCACACACAGACCGCGCGCATGTGCGTGCATGTATATATACACACGTGTGTGTGTGCGCACGCACACAAAACACAGAATAAAAGGAGCGATCGACTCCCCCACCCCCACACCCCCCCCCCCCCCCTTAACACATACACAGTGTAAAGCCATCTCCTATAAGTATGCCTGATACACCCTGTGCTCTCAGTGAACGACAGTCCCACTCCAGGCGGGTGACACACAGGTACAGCCGGCCCGTGGCTACCGCATGTGTCTGACATGCAGACCATTTATCTTTCATTAGCAACAGAGCAGGAAGGTTTGCAACAGGAAGAGTTGTGTGTTTGGACCTCTTCTGAAATGGACTGGAAAATTCAAACTGTGAAAAAAAGACAATTTTTGCTAAAGCGTTTCTCAGCACAGGAATAAATGACTGAAAAGTAAACCGTAGGATTCTTACAGAGGTATCCTTTCTTTTCCTTCTTTTTTTTGACTAACACTTATGTATTCTGTCCAAGAAGGGACAGATTAGCATGTTTTGGAGTGGGGGGTGGGGGCTGGGGTTGTGTTGCAAGCGCTTAAAAAGTCACACGGACAGTCCTGTGTGGAATGATGCATACGAAACGCAGCAGACATCGGAAGCACTAAGCGTGCCCCCCCCCCCGTACACCCCAAAAAAAAAGAGAGATCTGGAGGTACGAGCCCCCCCCCCCCACCCCCCCCTTTGTGCTCTGTGACAGTGTTTGAAATGCATCTCTGACAGAAAGGATTTTTAACCGATCTCACCCCCGCTCTCTAAAAGTAAGAGGGGGGGGGGGTCACCTTGCTCTGTCTGACGCGGTCTGTGATGGGTAAAGGACCTTGATCTGGTCACATTAGTCTATTAACCACTCCCCCGTATGCTAATGTAGCCCCTCCCCCTTTCTCAGACAGAGACTTTTCCCTGGTCTGCTTTTTGCTTCCTTTTCTTTTTTCTTTTTTCTTTTTCCTTGAGGGGACTTGTCATTCCCAAGTCCACTAAGAGGCCACTACATGTCACAGTGTGGGCATAGACATGCCAGAATCTGCGTATCTATCACTACTGTTCCTACACATTTTATTTGTGCATTAAAGCTCAACTACAGAACAAAACTCATTATATTCTGTTAGTTACACGTTTCTTTGAGAAGTGCCTTAGACACTACATAAAGCATTAGCGGGATTAAAAAAAATGTTTACATATATGTACTTATTGGACATATACATATATGTATTACTGGTATGTGCAAACCTAACAAGATAAACATGAAACAAATTTTTTTTCTTGTATTTTGCTGTGCTTCATTATCATACCTGATGTACCTCTTCAGTTTTAGTGATCAGATAGTATGTGGATATGAATCAGTGTTATTAACTGTATGAAATGTTGAGCCTTCTGTTCTCTCGGACAGGACGTTTTGTGATTTCATTTGGTTAAAAGCTTTAACATTCATGAGGTAGTTATATTATCGGACTGGCTGTTGACAACCAGGCATTCAACTACAAATATCTCCTATTATTTCTTGTATACCTGTATTTCTAGACAATGATTTTTGTAAAAGAAAATAAAACATATTCATTATAGAAATTATTTGTGATTTTTCTTTTTTTTTTTTTACTCGATTTGCTTCTAATTCCATGCGTTTTGTGCTGAGATTTGAGCACAAGTTGAGCCCTCCACCAGAAGCTGCAGCCCAATGCTCTCATTTTCAGGATTGAAATGGGAAAGATTGCATTCAAACGGAAATGCTTCATTTTCAATTAAGCAGGAACCGTTAGAACAAGTGTGACTTGACTTAGCTGCAAGACTTGGCTGACTGACGTTTCCCATCACCCCCCAGTATAAATACCAATGAGCAAGAAGCTGGATGTACTGAGCCCAGTGCAAAACTGCCAGTGTTTCTCCTTGGGAGAATTCTGCAGTGTGCACACCTACAGAGAGCTGAGGGGAGAAGTAAAGCCCCATTTTTCCACTGAGTAAACCACACAAAATACGACCATATGCTTAGAGTTGACTGGTAAAATGCCCTGTGTCCTTTACGATCTCGAAAAAGCAGTACCTCTCGTAGAATCGGTTTAAATCCAAATTTACAGGATTAAAAAACAGACGTTAAAAGTAATGTAGACGCGTGTACAAAGAGAGTCCCAACTGAAAACCAACAGCCTTTTTTTTTTATTCATCACACAAAAATAATCTACGAAAGACAAAATTAACCGAGACAATATACCCCCCCAAATGTGAACCCAAAACATTACCAAAGTTGGTTTACAAAGACTTCCACACGCAGACATACACAAACACACAGATACATTTTTAAGTATATGCTTTTAAAACAAAAAAAAAAGAAAAAAAAGTGACCGACTTCGCAGCCATTCTAACCTACAGACATTATCTTTGGTTCCACAATTCTGTCAGTCAGTCGAAGGCTGGGATGGAGTGGGAATGGGATAGCAGTGTGTCTGAAATGACATGAGAGAAGGAACAGGAACAGAAGAATGGGATAGCAGTGTGTCTGAAATGGCATGAGAGAAGGAACAGGAACAGAAGAATGGGATCGCAGTGTGTCTGAAATGGCATGAGAGAAGGAACAGGAACAGAAGAATGGGATCGCAGTGTGTCTGAAATGACATGAGAGAAGGAACAGGAACAGAAGAATGGGATCGCAGTGTGTCTGAAATGACATGAGAGAAGGAACAGGAACAGAAGAATGGGATCGCAGTGTCTGAAATGACTGGAAGAAGGAACAGGAACACAGAATGGGATAGCAGTGTGTCTGAAATGACTGGGAGAAGGAACAGGAACACGGAATGGGATAGCAGGGTTTCTGAAATGACTGGGAGAAGGAACAGGAACAGAAGAATGGGATCGCAGTGTCTGAAATGACTGGGAGAAGGAACAGGAACACGGAATGGGATAGCAGTGTTTCTGAAATGACTGGGAGAAGGAACAGGAACACGGAATGGGATAGCAGTGTGTCTGAAATGACATGAGGAGGAAGAGGAAAAGGTACACGAGATGAGTAAAGGGGGGAATGAGGTGGTGAGCTGTTTTTTCCTTTTTATTATAAATGTAGGAAGAGAGCGACACACACGTATGATCTTACTCCTACAAACATCCAGACAGGTGGATAATGGCAACAGAAATCCCCAAGCAACAATTTGTAGTTCTGCTATAAGCATTTTACCATCCTGCATAGTTCTTTTAACTTACAAACTAAGGCTTTTTTTTTTGTTATGAGTCTGTGTGTTCTTGAGTTTTATTGGAACAGCAACAAAATTCAAAATAAAGTTCAAGTAGGCTACAATCGTCTTCCCTCCTTCTCTCTCTCTCTCCTTCCCTCTCACCCTTTCTCTGTTGCTCCATATATGGGATATTCACTCAACTTCAAGTTTCTCCAAAGTAAGTCCAGTGTGAAAGCAGCACCAGAGGGGGACAGGGAGCAGGACAGAGAGGGGGGGGGATATGCTATCTATATACAGACTGACCTGGTAAGAGAATACAGTATATACACACTCACTCACGCACGCACGCACACGCACACACTCAAGTTCATGTACGCTCGCACTTAAATCATAAGTGGAAAGCGTTATCCCTGTGTGTAAATTAATTACAAGTCACTTTTCAATAAAAATAGCTACTTGTGTTAACAGTCTGCAGTGGGGGGGGGGGGGGGGGGGGGGCGGGGCTTGAATAGTACGACTCCCGGGGGGGGGGGGGGGGGGTAGGATCGTACCATCTCAGAGGGAGAGAGGGGAGTCTCCTAAAAACCAGGATTCAGGACTCATAGTTAAAACAGCTTCAGAAAAATAATCCAGAATACATAAGTAAGATTACTTAAATATAACTTAAATTACGTAGCGTATTCTCTCCTGCCTTCCCTCTCTCTTTTCCACAGTGATAAAGGTCTGTCATGTAAACATGTTGACGAAAAAAACAAAAAAAAACAAAAAAAAAAAAGTTCATCATTCACCCTTTCAGCCAAATTACGATATAATTAATAATTATAGCAAGAATAATTAATTCACCAGAGCAGTCATGGGACAGCCCGGGAGGAGAAAATCCCGACGTTTCCGCAGTTCAACCGACCAAAAGCCGGCGGTCGCTCTGACGGCTCCAGACCAGCGTCTCTTCCTGGGGGGGGCGGGGCCGCGGGTGCCCCGTCGTTCCTCCGGCTTCCTGTTGGTCAGTGAGACTTCCTCTTCACGTCTCCTCCCTGGCTTTGGGTGGCGTCTGTGCGGGAGGCAGAGGGTTTAGTGAACACTGGGGGGGGGAGGTGGGGGGGTGGGGGGGGCAACTAGAACACACAAACCGGGGACGGTGAGAGGCACACATGGTGCTACGCTACGGGGAGAGGGGACACGGCCATGCAGCCTCTACCCACAGTCAAGCAAGCAAGACGGGCAACAGGACAGGACCGGAGGGGAGGGGGTGGGGGGGGGGGGGTGTGAAGAGAGTCACCTGACGGACAGCACACAGATCGACGGACAGCTGGGGGGCCGGTGAGGGGGGTGGGGGGGTTTGGGGGGGTGGAGGGAGTGGGTGGGGGGTTTTGGGGGGAGGGGGTGGGGGGGTTTGGGGGGGTGGAGGGAGTGGGTGGGGGGGTTTGGGGGGAGGGGGTGGGGGGGTTTGGGGGGGTGGAGGGAGTGGGTGGGGGGGTTTGGGGGGAGGGGGTGGGGGGGTTTGGGGGGGTGGAGGGAGTGGGTGGGGGGTTTTGGGGGGGGGGATGGAGGGAGGGGGTGGGGGGTTTTGGGGGGGGGGGGGTGGAGGGAGGGGGTAGGGGGTTTTGGGGGGGTTTGGGCGGGGGCAGAGTTTACCTGAGAAGGCAAGCTGCAAGTGAGGAGGCAGCGCAGCCTGAGACCCTGACTGCAGACTCTTTAACAGATCTGAGGAGAGACAGAGGGAGGGGCCGCCCACAGAGAACAGGGAGCACAGGGTGAGAGAGAGAGAGAGAGAGAGAGACCCACAGGCGTCCAAACGCACGTCGCAGGCCTCAGCCCAACACAACGGGGAGGGGGGAGGGGGGCGAATCCGGCGGGTAGGGGAAGGACAGAGGGGAAAAAAGGGGGGAAGATTGCACAGATGAACTGATCAAAAAACGTGAGCGTGAGAAAGTTCGAGGGAGACCTGTTTACACAGCATAGGCAGAGAGAGAGAGAGAGAGAGAGAGAGAGCACACTATAGACAGCAATGAACAGCAACAGCATGGTACACAAGCCACACACTGCACAATAACTGCTGATGGATACACACACACAGACGCACGCGCACGCGCACACACACACACACACACACACACACACACACACACACACACAGTTAAACGCAGAGGCCGAACAAGCAACACTTTTCCCTATCACTCCTCCCATCTTCAGAGTCCAGATTCAGACAGCATCTCAGTGCTGATCTGGGATCAGTTTCATCTTTCAGCTCGCGGTGGATAAGGCCAGGACATTAACAAGAGCCCCCTGAAGCTAGATTAACCCAAGAAGGCCGGAATTCGTTCTGGGATCAAACCCTCGTGTTCTGAACCTCTAAATGACTGATCTGTCCCATTCTGCTGCTCCTTTTAAAAGAACAGGTACCCCTGAACCACAGAGGAAACAGCGCAACACTGATCTGTCCCATTCTGCTGCTCCTTTTAAAAGAACAGGTACCCCTGAACCACAGAGGAAACAGTGCAACGCCGATGCTGTTAGAGCCCTCTGGAAGGCTGTAAGGAACACAAGCTGTGCGAAAAAACTCAGAACAGGAAGTGATGTCGGGAAAGTTAAGGGGCGGGGTCACAGGATGCCTTTGCGGGATTTATTTTTGGAGATGAGAGATGAGCAGGATGACCTCATCAGAAGGCCCTCCGACCTCCAGCTTTGACACAGAGGCCTGAAAATTTAGGGAGCTGTGTGGCGAGGATAAGATTAGCCATTCAGTCCAGACAACACTGGCCGAATTACACCGTAAAGCAACTTTCAGGCATAAGAAACAAAACCAAAAAACAGGCCAAACCCCGCCCAGCAGCAGTGCGCTGTGTGAGAGATCCCTTCCTGAGGCTGTGCTGAATACTCCTGGGTAAACTGTCTAGTGTGCATCTGGTGCAGAGCCGCTTTAGCTAGTTTAAATACAGGCACCTACACCTTCACCCATGTAGAGAACTCTCTATGAATACAACACTTCCATCCGCAGAGCTGCTGTAGTGAAGGCCTGTACGTGATAAGGGTGGTATCTGTGAGCCGCAGTGCGGAGCCGCACCCCTAGGGGGCGCTGTGCACCCACACTCACACTCACCATGTGCCAGGCTGTATCCTGAGTTGTTGCTGGCGGCCGCCCCCAAGCCGCTGCCCCCCGGCACTCCGGACGGGGAGAAGTTGAGCAGGGAGGGGAACTGGAAGGGCAGCGAGACGGGCACCAGCCCCCCCAGCATCCCAAAGCCGAGCGGCAGGGAGGGGGGCGCGGGGCCCAGGAGGTTACTGCCTGGTGAGGACACCTGGGAGGGGGGGGGGGGGGCAGAGGAGACAGGGTTACACCCCAGGGCAGCTTCCACAGCCACGAGGCGGGCGAGCTCTCCCCCTGCTAAAAAACTAAAGGAGCCATTTTAACATCTGTTTGAACCTCATGAACTGGGTTCAGTTCGTTCATTTTAGATAAACCACAGGCTGATAATATCTAGGTATGTGTGTATATATAAAAAAAACAAGCTTAAATCTACAGAGCAATAATACTATTTTTGTCAACAGACAAATACAAACACCCCACCCAAATCCCATAATGCATTGCCCCACACTGAAATATTTTTAAGCATTTAAAATTCAACAAGGTACAAGCCCTTGTACCAAACTCTTAGCTAAGCGGTTGCGATAGCCAACGCTTTGGGCCTGTGAGTCAGTCACGTGCTAGCCTTTAGCGGTGCGCTAGCCTTTAGCCTGCAGGCAGGAGAGGGGCAGCCTGCCTCCGCGTTCCTGCAGCTGGTGACACGGGAGCCACGTGACGCGGAGCGAAGTGAATTTAAACGTCAGCATTTCTGGGGAAAAACACGCGGTCTAA
This sequence comes from Anguilla anguilla, assembly GCF_013347855.1. Classification (NCBI taxonomy): domain Eukaryota; kingdom Metazoa; phylum Chordata; class Actinopteri; order Anguilliformes; family Anguillidae; genus Anguilla; species Anguilla anguilla. The sequence goes on along the minus strand of NC_049202.1, from coordinate 68,297,045 downwards.
ACGACCCAGGGGGAGGAAGCACGGCGCTCTGAAGCGTGCTGCAGGGAGTCATGTGACCGGAGCGTTTACATTGAGCAGACATTAAAGAGGAGGACTGACAGATGAACTCACCAAAACAGCGCTCCATTCACAGCTAAGCCTGCTCTGAGTGTTTCAGAATGCACAGCTACTCAACTCCAGGGTAAACATTACATTAGTTTTTAGACTTAAGGTTAAATGAAGCTGAGCTGGTTACAGGCAGTGGTGTCAGGTTAACAGGAGAGGTCTCCACCCCAAATTCCCCCACCCCCCCCCAACCAGCTCACCTGAGACAGAGGGGAGGAGTGGACAGAAGCAACGGGCGCTCGGCTGGCCACTGGCTTAGCCCCCTGGCTGGCCCCGCCCGCCGGCCTCTGCCGCTGCCCGTGACCGGCTGAGCTGGAGGAAGGGGAGGGGCTTGAGACGGGGCGGCTGGAAACGGAGGCGGTGCTCGTGGGGCTGGCGCTGGCGCTGCTGTGGGGGGAGCTCTTCTGCCCCCCCGCGAGGCTGTAGCTGCCCTGTCCCGCCTTGGCCGCCCCCCCCGGGATGGAGAAGGGCGGGCGGAAGCCGGGGTTTTTGGGAGAGTACTGGTGCGCGTTCTGAATGGGCTGGGCCCGCGAGTGAGGGGGGAGGGAGGGGGAGGCGGAGGGGGACGGGGAGGGGGATGACGAAGGAGGCGGGGTCGGGGCCGGGGGGCGGGGCGTGAGCTTGATTATGGGCGGGTTGTTGCTGTGCGAGGACTTGGTGAGGGTGGCCTGCATTGGTGTGATGAAGTTTGACTGGTGATGCTGGTGGGGTTTGGACTGGAGGTGGGGCGCGGAGGGGCCTGGGGAGGGACAGTGGGGCAGGCGGGGGGTCTGAGGGCTTTTGGGGTTGAGCTGAGGAGTGTGCGAGTTCATTCGGGACTGAGCAGGCATGCTCAGCACGCCACTGTTACTGCAGTTAGCAGCCCCCGCCTTACCGCCGCCCTTCACCAGTCCAGAGGGAGGGGCGGCCCCCCCAGCCTTCACCCCCGGGGAGCAGAAAGACTTCTGCTGGGGGGGCAGCAGCGGGGAGGCGGTCGGGGGGGGCCGTGGCTTTGGGGGAGAGGGCGAGTTGGGCAGGCTGAGTTTGTTGATGGCAGAGACGCCGGGCCTGTGCGCGGAGCTGAGGGAGAGTCTGTGAGCCTGCACCAGCGACCCCGCCGCCTTCGCCCCCCCCAGCCCCTCGCTCCGAGCCGAGGACGAGGAGGAGGAGGAAGAGGGGGACGGAGAGGTAGTCACGACGCCCACCCCGCCCAAGGACATGGCGGGGGCTTCCTTCTTCCCCAGGAGGGCGTGCGGGAGCAGGGAGGCGTAGTGGGGCGTGGCCAGCGAGGCGGGGGCGGAGCCGCCGGGCCGGTGGGCGTGGGGGCCCGGGGGGGAGGGCGGCCCGTCGCTCTGCACCAGGTCCTTGGCCGCGCTGCCCAGCAGCGCCAGGGCGTGCGAGATGGAGTCCAGCGAGGGCGCCATCAGGTCGTCGTCCAGGGAGTCCGACAGGCAGATGGTCTCCGAGGGGGAGGAGGGGAGGGGCCGGCGCACGGCGGGGGCGGGGGCCGGGGAGGGCGTGGCCGCCGCGGAGGAGGTGGGGGTGGGCATCTGGACCCAGGCACCCTCCTGTAGCACAGGGAGAAGGGAACAGCACTATTAAAACACACAGTACACTGTGGGGCCTACAGAGAGACTGGATAAAGCAGAGCAGCCATAGCACTGGTGCATAATGACTACGCCTTGGCTTTGTGCTGCAGTACGACACACAGGACAGCGGGGCTGAGGGAGGGGGAAGTCTTCCGCTGCTCTTCCCCCGTCCACAGTTTAGAGTTCCAAATTCACCTCCGCCCCAACTACGTCCCACAGCATCGTTTAAGGTAAACCTGCACTCTGCTACACCACACCTCAAAACAAACACAAGTAGTGGAGGTAGGAATGGCATGTTTTAACCAGGCTGTGCCATGAAGAGGCACAGAAGAAACAAGCAGCCATCGCTAACAGGCTAGTAGGCTAGCAGATGAGCACTCACCTTGGCCTTGGCCTTCTGCGTGGGGACAATCTTCTTCTTGGCTCTGGAGTTAAACAAAGGGAAGGGCATTTACCGCCTGCTTTAATTATGATAATGGGTCTGATATTCCTGCAGAACGACAACAGCGTTTGCCTATGAATCATCTTTGCTCTGAGTCCATTAGCTAAGAAAATGATCCCTATTCAGAAGTGCACTGGAACTGACCTTTTCAGCAGTGTAAAATAAGTCAAATAATGTGCGTGAGAACTGAATGGTGCTTAATGCACATTCTCAAGTCATCTCGTATTCATATCATATTAATGCAGTGTAGTATTATGAATGTACTCATTAATAATGAATGGTAACACATTTTATCAAATTTGATGATTTTTCATCAGCACACATTTGCTGCTTTCTGTACTGGTAAAACATTTGGGAGTTCCAAGCGTAACAGTAGAAATGTGAGACGGTGTGATAGATAAACTTACAGGTTTCCGGTCATGTGACTGTGTACAGAGCGGCTTTCCTTAAACAGCATCCTGAGAGAGGAGAAGCACACAGGCTCAGCATGAACGCCTCTCACACACACACACACACACACAGAGAACATGGGAACAGCAAACTTTACCAAACAGACACATCCACATGCAATACACACATCCACACATACAGAGACACACGCACACACACGCACACGCACACACACACACACACACACACGCACACACACACACACACACACACGTGAACACACCTGGCCTGCATCCAGCCCTTGGGCCAGAGGGGCTTGACCTCGTTCTCCATGAAGGCTTTGAGATAGTCCTCTGCAGACAGGGAGCACTGGGCCTCCAGCGCATAGCAGCCCAGCTTCACCCGAACCAGGTTACACAGCAGGGTCCTGCAACAGCCCCAGCACAATACAGCACATTACATTACACTACATTACACTACACTACATTACACTACATTACTCTACATTACAGCACATTACACTACATCACATTACAGTACATTACAGCACATTACACTACACTACATTACACTACATTACAGTACATTACACTAAACTATATTACAGTACATTACACTAAACTACATTACACTAAACTACATTACAGCACATTACAGTATATTACAGTCCATTACAATACAATACATTACACTACATTACAGCACAATACAATACATTACACTACATTACATTACATTACAGTACATTACATTACATCACATCACATTACAGGCACTTAGCCGATGTTATCCAGAGCGACTAACACAACTTTAAGTCGCACACAGCA
>NC_049202.1:68113713-68291213 GCF_013347855.1 Anguilla anguilla | reverse complement strand
TCCCACCAAGCCCTACCCGCCTCCATCTCTCTGCCTCTACATTATCTCTCCACCTCCCTCCTGTACATTCTCACTCTCTTCCTCTCTCTCTCCTCCTCTGCCAGCATGCCTCTCTCTATCTCTCTGCTCCCTTTCACACGCAACAGCCTGTCAAGGAGCGTTAAACAAATCCATGAGAAATATGACACGAGAAAAAAAAAAAAAGAATAATAATCTGTCTGTGACACTGTCTGTAACTCGCGTTGCAAATAAAGTTTTAAAAACGAGACTCACGGCGCGCAGGTCCTCGATCCGCTTGGTGAGGGGGGGCGGCAGCCCGTCGGGGAGAGGCGGGGGCGGGGTCAGGAGGCCCGCGGCGGCCCCCAGCGACCCCGCCCCCCTCCCCAGAGCGCCCGGCCCCGCCCTCGGGCCGGCCAGCGGCCCCGCTCCCAGCAGGCCGTTCTCCCGCTGGGCGGGGCCGCAGGACAGGGAGGCGGAGTCCAGCAGGCTGAAGTCCAGGTCCTCCAGGAGGTCCTGCAGCTCGCTCTCGCTGGTGGAGCCCAGCAGCGACAGGACGGCCGGGTCGCTCAGGTCCGCCATGGCCATGTCGTTGCCGGCGGGGTGGGGGTGCGGGTGCGGGTGGGCGTGGGGGTGCAGCTGGGAGTTGTGGATCGCGTGGTTGGCGCGGGGCGCGTTGGCGGCCGCCCCTCCGCCCGCGGGCAGCGCCCCCCCGCCGCCGCCGCCGCCGCCGATCTTCTTGCGAAGCTCCTCCTTCTCGCGCGTGAAGCGCCGCAGCATGGCGGCCAGGCACAGCGAGTCCTTCATCAGCTTCTTGCGCTTCTTCTTCTCCGGGCGGTGCACGCTCAGGCCGCTCGCCCTGAGGCAGGAGGAGAGAGAGAGAGAGCGGGGGGCTGAGAGAGAGAGAGAGCGGCAGTGCGAGAGAGAGAGAGAGAGCGGCAGAGCTGGGCAGGACAGGTGCGTTCAGCTGCTATAAATAACAGCGCCATCGCCATCTCTCTCTCTCCAGATCCAGCGAATGTCGAGCTACAAACACGTTCCACCCAAGAAACTCCGGCACCGTTTTGCACACACACACACACACACACACACACACACACACACACACAACTGTGATTATATTAACAAACTGCTGAATTCAAATTACTTCCTCGATTTTAACTTTACCTGACATTTACAATGACGTACACATACAAGAATGCCCTTTGCTTAAAAAAAAACAATGGCACCTTCCCGCTCATTCTGGACAGACAAATATTAGCAGATGCTATTAGCTATTTTTACCTTAAAATTCAGAAAACTGCATTGCACTGGAACTGTATAATCCAGTTTACATTTGCAGCCCCCTGCCAGGTAACAGCAGAACACCCACATCAGCAGCAGCATTACCTCCCTTCTCTGGACTTCCCGAGAACGCCTCACTAAAAATGACTCATTATTCTGAGTTACACGATGTTAGTCTGAGGATTTATTTTTAACTGAAGGGCAAAATTACATACACAGTCTAAACTCACTCACAGCCTTCCAGCGTGTGACCGCCATTATACAGCTTCTGCTCCGGCAATCTAATTTCCCACCCGTGCCAAGTCCGAGCCGCGGGCACCGAAGTGACAAAGTCACGAATTTCACAGGGAAGGAACAGCACGTCAACCGCAAAAAGTACAAGAGCTCGAACCCTCGGGAACAAAGAAAATCACCTTCTCAAGGCACAGATGACACTATCTGCCCGGTATGTACTCTGGGCACTGTGTACCACTTTATCAATAGCGCTGCGTTCCTCTATCAGCCCCTCATGTTGACCAGGTCTTATGACCAGGATAAACAGGATAGCTTATCCTGCCCTGGTTGCAGCCCAGTGATTCGCTAGCGGACGTTTCCATGGACATTGACACTGGCCCTGGAGGGCCGCCGGACCAGTACGAATTCAGGACATAACTAGTTAAAAGTTAAAAGCCCACGCCTTTGAGGAAACCACAGGGTTCAGTCCATGGGGCAGCCCACTCTCAAGCAGATACAGGCGAACACGCACACGCACACGCACACACACACACACACACACACACACACACACACACACACACACACACACACACACACACACACACACACACACACACACACACACACACACACACACACACACACACACACACACACACACACATATATACGGGCAACACGTCAGGGCTCCCTCCTGCAGGTGTGGTTGTTCAGCAGCGTTAGCACAGGTAGCCTCTCACCCTTGCTTCGGCACTTTGGTCTTCCTGGGCTTCTTCTCCTCCGCACTGCTCCCTTCTTTCCTCTTCCGTTTCTTCATGACCTGCTCCTCTCCGTCCTTCAGCGGCTGTAAGCGAAGCAGAGGCGGCCGGTGAGTCCCGTTCCCAGAGCGGGCGAACGGTTCGGGACGTAGCGGACCGGATCGCGCCGGCACAGCCTCGTTTTCGGGAGGGCGCAGGGCGCGGTTAGAAACGGCACGTCGCCTCGGAGGGGCGCAGAACTCACCCTGCGAGCCTTCCCGTCCTTCCCCCCGTCCTCCCCCTCGGACTCCGACGCGGCGCGGAACTGCAGCGTTCCCGTGTTGATGTAGAACCCGCCCAGCTTGGTGGTGAGAGAGGCCGGGACCAGCTCGTCGTACTGTGAACGCAAGCGGGGGCCGCAGTCAAGATACCGTACACACCCGCATCCAGCACCCGCGGGCTACGGGGGAGCTTCACATGGTCTTCGCGTCCCACGTTCGCTTGTCAAAACGACAAAGGAGGAGATCGCTGCAAAGGTGGCATGTCTCTAATGAGCCAGGCTGCTGAGAACGTCTCAGCTGTTCATTTATAGAGCAGTGGCAGACATTAGCCTTTAGGAAAAACAAAATGCAAATGCCTGGAAAAAGTGATCTTTTTTTTTTTTTTTACCAGAGCTTGTACACCATTGAAGCTATCGTTTTTAGCGTGAAAGCAATAATGGGGTAATAACAGGCATTAAAGGTCCTTACAGCCTCCGAGTTGTCTATGAATGGGTCACTCTCGTCATAGCCGAAACCGATGTCGATCAGATCTTGCATTCTGTCTTTCCGTTTCTTTTTCCCAGAATTGCCCTGTAATGAGGACGGGGTGCGAGGGGTTAACACACATAGAGGACCTACAACATGAGGCTCGGGCTAACAATAACCACAAACTGCACAAACAGGGCACACTACGATAATCAAGCCAAAGCTTCATCAAACAAGAGTACCAACATTTTCAGTGTTAATGAATGGGTGAATCTGGAGCAGATGTTGAATTAAAAAAAACAGCATAGCATTGCATTTGGTATATAACTGCCATACCACATTGCACTATACATTACTGTGATTAACGTGTATAGAGCAAAAGCATCCAGGTTGTTGTCTACAACACAGTGTGAAAGAACAGCGTCTGCTTGCAGAAGAATATAAATTACTGAAACACATTGCAAGGTCCATTCCCTGGGTATGTGTCAGGCATGTACCAACTAATTCCTCAATTTGAATTTACTTTATAGCAACATGGAATCCGAGCTCAAATATTATAAGTTAAACACACAGCGGCATATTGTGTTGTTAGCTAATATTATACCGAGAAAACTGCATATTACCAGCTTGACTATAACCATGATCAATGCAGCTTCTGTTCAGCCACATGCTGTGGTGGGGGGGGGGGGGGTGCACTTACATATTTGCTCTCAAACTTCTTGGCCAGGGCCTCCACTTCCTGTCGTTCTTTCTCTTCATCTGCAAAGGGGTCATTAGGGTCACAGGCAGGTGTCAGTGCTTGGGGGGGTGCCTTCTTCACCTTAGATGGAAGAGAGAGAGAGTAGGAGTAAAAAACAGAAGCATGAAGGACAAAAGGAGAATAAATCTGTTTTATCTAGTCACTGGAACAAAAAGATCAGAGATTATTCTATAGCGAGAACACCACAATAATTGATCAGTAGATTATGTATGCATTATGACAATTAGGTCACTACACTACGCAATATTATGCAACACAAGTCATACCTGCTGCCATTATGTTCTAATGCAAAATGTTAAGATGCTGGCACGTGAAATGTAAAAACCAGAGCAACAATCTGACGCTTAGAGTGTTATAAGGTCTGATGTAACCACCTGTCATAGCTACCTCTTTTATTATGCAGTCGTGTACATTATCGTGAGTAAACTAATCATCCATAAATGGTAAACTGAGAATTTTGCTGATAAAAAAACTATGCAATGTAGCTAGCTAGTTGCGATCTTGTTTTATACACAGCTGAGGCTAGTATGCGAACGGTGTTCATAACTTGGATAGCCTCTGAGACAACCAGACCACCGGATTAACTTCGTAAACTTACTAGCAAACACAATTATTTAGGGAGCTAGTTCGATCGCTAGCTAATTAGCCAGCTAACGTTACACTCGACCATTTTCAATGACATGTCTAAATACCAACGTTACAAAAAGTAAATATGTAACTATTTATCCAGAGTCATTGTATTTTTATAATTCCTTGAGTAAAATACAATAAAATATGTTACTTGATTAACGATGATTAACGTTAATTAACGTTGGAAAACTCGTGATTGTGTACGTGATTATAGCTACTTAGCTAGCTTGCTTGATAGCTCGAGCTTAGCTTACTGTCCAACTGCCAGCTTTCATCGTTAGCTTGCTAGCTAACACTTTTAGCCATATGGCAGATAAGTTTGCCAATATTACGTTTCTTTACTGCACTTCACGTTAACTTATCTCATGTGGAAAAACTACAAAGCGGCTACATCAGGAATCGACTGTACTTCAGATTCTACAAGTAACTAACATTACTCTCTTAGCCTCCAATGATCCTGACTTCAACTCAAGGCTTTGCCCGGCCTAATCCACAGACGACCATTACCTGTATTGACTGAACCAGCTCGCTGTAGTTGAATTCGGCCGACGCTTGGTCGCTCGGCTCGGACAGGCAGAGGTTCAATCGCACGGTAATCCCTCTTGGTTCCCCGTTGTCCCCGTCGCTAGCTTTGCCGAACAGACCACCATCTCCTGTCCCGGTCGGTGTAGTGCCTACTGCTGTGCTCTCCTCCAAATTGATTCCGGCCTCATCTTCATGTCGGCATTTCCTAGGCTCTGAGGCCGGTCCAGCGGCGAAGGCCGACAGTGTGACAAATGGTACTTTTCTCGGTTCGGCCATTTGATGTGGAGACGGTGAACCTCGCTTGCTTTGGAGAGACAGCGATCGAGGATATGTATTCCTCGAAACTACTTGAAAATGGTGTATTCGCGGGAGCTGAAGCAAGACGCGAGGACTATTTTGTGTCAGGTAAGATGCAAATAGTTCATCTACACCTTACTAATTTAGTTTCAGGGGATGAGATTATCGGGGAAAGTAGTTTTCTCAATACGTGCATCCTCAATTGCTAAGGTACTGAAATATTCGGAGTAGCCATCTTGGATTTCAGGAGTAAATAAAAATTACATCGAGGTCGCTGGGCCTGCGCGGTGAGTGAAAACGGAAATAGCGCGAACCAGGAGGGGGTTATGGCCAATCACAAACTGCACTCTCATAAGCCCGCCCCATAGCCAACCTGCGACCAAGAATTTTTTCAACATTGGGTTAAATGCCATTTTAGCTAAAAGGAAAGGAAAATAAATGAATTCCACATGTATTAGGACCAGATTAGGACGTGCGGACAGTTACGGCGATTCTACAGCATCAGTTTCCTTAGCGGCTTTTATCGCTCACATCAATGTGGCTTGCAGATTAAATGCTGAATGGTACGTTTTTGGGCAATGACCTGTAGCTTCTCACAAATCCCAAACGGAAAGTAGTTGGCTGGATGTTTGTCTGTGGTATTCCTTGCTTTGTATGACTGCGTTAGGCTTAACAACACACAGCCTGTCGAAATTCTGCATTGCACAAAACCAGAAGGGAATTCAGCCGCCAGTGTGATTGTTTCGGGAATACGGAAATACTTCTGTAGGTGCGGCGAACATAAGGGGAAATGGAATTATATTTGCAGTTATCTGTAGTTTCAATTCCACTGAGTGCTTGGGAATAGATGAAACCATTAAGGTCATCGCCAATGTACGTACTTACTAGTTCACAAGCGATGTGATATTGCTGGAGCGTTCTGAAAGTGTGCTAATAGAAATGGCTATAAATAATGGCAACTTAGTAGTATTTCAGCTTTCAAATTTGTGTTTGTTTTCAACATTTCAACAAAATTAGCTAACTATAGTAAGAACATGGTTTGCATGACATAAACGTTTTTAATCAGTTTTAACTGTTTCAGAGCCGAAGTAATGAATCAAATAAACAATACAGATGTGGAATAACCAGAATTTTTTTTTTCGCAGAAGAAACGGCGCATTTCAGTGTCGTAACTTTTTAGGGTGGTTAATAATTCATACTCAAGACTGAGGGTAATGCACCTACCATATGCAAAACCTGACGTGAATTTTACATTTGTCAACTGGGCCAACTAGTGACAATGCTGTAAAAGAGGAAGTTTTTTTATAATGGCGGTGTTCTTGCAATATCAACCGATTGGAAAAACAAATATGCAATGCTATGTGAATAAAAAATAGCTCTTTAATTGGACACTGTACAGAAGAACTGACTACACAATTGCATGATACATACATACTTGTATAAATTCACAACTATATTAAGTATATAAATGTTAAAACAATATTGCAAATAAAACTATAGTACATGTTACATGGTGTGGTGAGTTTGTGTGCCTGGGGATATTTATTGCATGAAGTGAATTTACATGTAACTGCCTAAGAAAGACATTTGATGTTTTCAATTTGTTTCTATACAAATACATGTATTGTAAAGGTTAATTGGAGTGAACTTTGTAACGTAAATGTACATTACAGACAGATTTCATCACACCCTTACATGTTGTAGTTCAGTCTGGGGATAGGCATCCAGTTTATACATTTTTGGGATGATCAAAGGCTTATTTAATTTTTTTTATGGGGACGTGCAATTGAAATCACCAGCATAGCTGGTGCTTAATACTTTGTCTTGTGCAGTAGTTGACAGAGGGTCCTACCCGATTATCTGAGCACTTGTGTTACGCTGCTGAATTGTAATCTGTTCCTACAGTGAGACTCGGTTATCCTTGGCCCATTTCTTTAAGGCTCTGATGATGTACTCCACCTGTGGGTTTCCAGTGTTCCTCAGCAGTGGAAGTACCTCTCTCAGTGTCTCTCTGTAGAACGGCAATGACAAAAACATTTTTTGTTCTTCCAAATACACGTATAGAAAAATTTGTTCGCGCCATAACATTACAGTGATGCATATGCCCTCATAATGGATTTATGAAAACCGCACACACAACAACACACTTCAGGGTAGTCGATTAAGTCATGTCGTGAAACCGTACATTGCTGTAGTGAGGTGCCTAAGATGGGGGAAGAGTGAAGATGCCACACGAAAGAAACGGACAAATGGACTGCAACAGCTGAGGACTCTCCTTCCCAGAAGGCACTTCACCAACGGACTGAGCAGCGAGAGCACAGAGGGAAGGCACAGGTGTTTGCGGCCGTGACGCATACCTGGGCTCTCTGCCAGCCAGTATGAGCTGAAAGATGCCCACACAGGCCCCTCTCTTGCCCTCCCAGTACTCGGGGTTTTGGTCGAGCCGCTCCAGAATATCGAAAGCCTTCGCCGAGTAATAGAACTGCCCCATCTGCAAAGCGGACGGAGGGAACGAAATGAGTCGATGAAACGCGCACGGGCCGACTGCCTGGAAGTGACATCATTTTTGGCTTTCGAGGGGAGGCAATGACCTTGTAGCAGTCGTTGGCAATGAGCTGCAAGAGGCTGAAGGACTCGGCTGAAGTCTCCATTTTCAGATACAGCTCCCAGGCTAAACGGGCCTTTTTGTTCATGATATCTATACACAGTAACAGATAACAGTAATGACGTAGAAATATGAAACAACAAGATTATTATGCATTTATATAATAAAAACAGTAATAATAATAATAATAATAATAATTTGAAAAAGAATCATATTAGTGATCCATACAGCAGCGTGCAAGCCAGCTCAGGTACACATAGTCATTCTTGATCTTCTCACTCTGAATCAGCAGAAACACCTGTTCACAAAGCAAAACGTTATAAATGCAGCTCTAAATTATCACAAATTACCTCCTTCAAACACACAGTGTATTCCCACAAGTTCAAAAGGAACTCAGTGTTGTTCTTTCAGATCTGAAAACCTATAATGCATTTTAATCTGTGCCTGTGGGGGCAGGATTGAATTTCACATAGCTGTATTTTTAAATCTAAAAACTAAATTTAAAACCCTGGTCATAGGCGCACATTGAATTCAATAATATACTCATCCCCTAGTACAAGTGGATAAAATGTCCCCTCCCTTGCTGCCTCAGCCCATGTACTGAGCATTTGGACACAAAATGGCTGCTGTTCATCATCCAGGAGGATGCTACACATTGTGGTCACTTAGGTGAGTTATCCCCCTGCTGTTAGCATATCTGTACTGCAATATGCGACTTCTGTCAAAGGGATTTAGACAGAAACCATTACAAGCATTATTCTTAGCGTACACCAGCATTGTTAACTTTATCAGTCAGAACACGCCATGGTCTTCTTTCGTCTTATGTGAAATGTAATATACATATATTAATTAGCCTTTGTGAATGTGTTTACATAAATGCAATTAAAATAAAAATCAACTGTATGTATTAAATGTATGCCTATGCATTTGCCACCTAGTCACTGAAATTGAACTATTTGTGAAAAATTATGTTCAATGAGTGACTTAAATTACAAGGCAAATGCCAATGACCCAAACGTGCAGTCTGATGGAATAAAGTACAAAACAATGTTAGAAGATAAATACATTTTCAACAACCATAATTGACACTGACAAAACCAGCGCACAAAGTGGGTCCTCAGCACCGTGTTTGAAGACCACTGCAACCCAAAGCCTTGTGCTTGGTTTCCAAGATTGCCACTTGCCACTGTGTTTTCACAAGTTATTTTCATTCATGTCACTTTGTGTCTCAGTGTGGAGTGCATCTGAATTATGAATGCCTCATGAATTATGGGTGAGAATTCTGAAAGACATGTGGCTCTCAGTCCTGTCTTACAGCAAATACTGACTTCAATTTTGAAGTTTCTTTCTCTGGCAGTTACAGTGGCAGGCTACCATTTTTGTTTTTAGTGTAATTGTGAACAGTGGGTAATAGAATAATTTCATTGGCTGCAACAGTACTATGGCATTGTTGGAGCAAAAGCCACTTTGCATTCACAGTTCTTATAACAACTATAGTGGTGATGCACACAGTACCTCTTCTGCCTCCCTGTAGTTGCCAACCGCAGCCTTGGCCTGGGCGTAGTTGAAATTGAATGTGTCATCATTGTAGAAGTAACTCTGTAAAATGGGAGAAGTGGTTTTTTCTCCCCCCCGCCTCATACACAAAAATGTATTCAACCTACAAATTTGTCATGCCGCTCGTAAACAAGCACAGCTGTCTAAACACTATTTAGAGAAAAAGTACACTGCAATTAAGTACAGACTAATCAGCCACATCCTAAACAGTTTCCCACAAGCACACAATGATTGCCAACACATGTATGAACCGTACTGACCTTTACTGAGTTGAGGTAGATGAGCACATCCTCAAACTGCCTTAGCAGGAAGAAACAGGAAGCCATGCACTGCCTGCCAGGGATGGTATCTGAGGAGGTTTCGAAAGACACGATTGTGCTTTTAACTGAAAGTATGCTTTTGTCCTTGCCACAGAAACTGATGGCAGCTCTTGGGGAATGCCAGTGTGCTGTTAAGGTGTTCTCACCGCATTCACTAGCGGAGCCTCCGACCAGCTGGAAGAACTGCTGTGCGATCTTCAGGTGATCCCTCTGGAGCAGGGGAAGAGTGGGGATGGACAGAGAGAGGAGGAGAGTGGAAGGGTCAGCAGGGCTTTGTGTACATCACCCAGTATCTCAGTCAGTCTGTTTGATTTTTTTTTATATACTCTAGTGTGTCACTCTGTAAACAGTCATATTATCGATTCAACAGTATTCAGTTTTACCCAGACTTCAGCTTTGCTCCCAGAACTTGGAGACTTCCTCCCTACCATTCTCGGTCCCTAATCCTTTCTGGCCCAAACATCTGGCATCATGTAAAGGAGCTCCTTGAGATGATTTTTTAGTGTTCACATGATACTAAATATGGCTGCTCTTACTGAAGTTATACTCTTGAAGTATAACACATGGGTGTTAAATCCATTAGTGCTTATCGCAGTCTGCGGTGTACCTGAGGTTTATTGTTGCTCCTGTGGCATGCATTTTATGTAACTTGCCATATTGATCTGGTAAGTCACCTCAGAGAAGAGTGAAGTGTCTGTAAAAATGCTTTTTTCCACCAATAGTGAGTGTCAATGTTCATGTGGAATTGTACGTGCAGGTTTGTATAGGATTTTAAAATTCCATCACGGTGACTTACCGAGCCAACTTCTTGTCCCAAAGCTGCATTTACCACACCTTTCAGAATATACTCCTTAGAAAGATAAAGAGAGGTTAAATGCAAAGTACACAGCACTTATCACAGTACAACTACCACGCTAACTTTAATGCTGGAAACTCTGACAGGACAACATGAAGACTGGGAGAGGAAGAAGTGAACTCACACACACACACACATACACACCACACCACAACTCCACACACACTTACTTTATGCTGTAGTGCATTAAGACTAACACTGCCCTGAACCTAAGAGAAATAAGGGGGGGGGGGTTGTTAATATGCATGCCAGCTATAAATTAATTTTAAACGGAGCACTGAACTGTCTGAGTCTGAGGGGGAGAGGGGGGAGGACAGAATGAGTCAAACGCTGGGAACAGGAAGTTGGAGAGAGGGGAAGAGCTGAAAGACAGGAAGGATAAATACAGACACATACAGCAGAGCAAGAGGGCAGGAGAGCTGAAGGAGAAGAGGGAGACACTCACCTGTGGCGTGGTGGGTTCCAGATCTTTTATGAGATTGTAGGCCTCCTGCACATCGTCTGAAAGGGAGGGACATTGGGAAAGAGGGACGGTTACACACAGCATGGATGCAGTGACTGGACAGGGCGGTGAACATTTTACACAGCTCCCAGGCAGAATTAGAATATACACATATGCACATCCCTGGGGTGGAGAGAGGGCAGTGTTTCCATAAACATGCGCACAGTATGTGAAGTGAACATTCATACATGTTAGGGAAAACAACCAGGAACATATTAAAAAGAAAGTGGAAGAATGGGCTTTCATCTGTGGCCTTTATACTGTAGCTCAGGTATCAATCTTGTCACAAGGAGCAAACTTCACAATTAAAATGGAGTGTCATGTCAGCTGTAGAATAACAGCAGCAGCCATCTTAATTTGAGGACACACCTTGCCTGAGGTAGTAGATGACCAGGTTGAGACGAGCCTCCGAGATCACGTCGATCAGGGGGGGCAGCACCTGCAGGGCCCCTTCTCCACCCCGGAACACCACCTGACGGGGGTAGAAACATGAGGGCTTTGCATACACATCCACATCCTGTAGCACACACTCGCAGTAAAGTGGGTGGGTAGCCATTCACTTATTTACATACAGCTACCGACCGAGTTTCTCTGACATTCCAAGCACATGATCCCCCAAGATTTTGTTTGAATCTTACCTCAGAAAATGGCGTCAAACATATTCAAATGTGATGTGTGTGTAAGGGGGGGGTTTCTGGGATGCATGTGCGTACCAGGGCTCAACAATGATCCCATTTTAGGAGGATTTGCTCCTCAAAATTGACACATGCTAACTGGAAAAATAATTTAGGAGCGCATCTACTCATTTGGATGCATTGGTGTGTTCCTAAATTATTCAACTTAGGAGCATGTGTGCTCCTTGGAAAAAATGCTAGCATAGAGCCCTGCTTACCAAGTTATGCCGGATGAGTTCCTTGGCAAACTCAAAGGAGCTGGAGGAGATATCTATCAGATTCTTCAACTCGGCCTGTAATAAAAAGGGACATATGGAAAGGGTTAAACTCTTCATTCCCATTTTATTATAGACTGTACATATGTGTGGTTCCAATGAGAACTTGATGATGAATAGGTGAATTATTAATATAATTATATATATATATATATATATATATATATAATATTAATATTATTAATATAATTATGAAGCATTACTTTGCCATAGCTGTGCTGCTGCAGAGGCTGCTGTTGTGTGTGCAGCGAGTGTAGCGTGTGTAGTGGGTGCGGTGTGTGTAGCGTGTGTGTGTGCAGCGGGTGTGATGTAGCGAGTGTAGTGGGTGTAGTGTGTGTAGCGTGTGTGTGCAGCGGGTGTGATGTAGCGGGTGTGATGTAGCGAGTGTAGCAGGTGTAGTGTGATGTAGCGAGTGTAGCGCGTGTAGTGTGTGTAGTGTGTGTGTGTGTGTGTGTGTGTCTGATGTACTGCGTGGCTGTGGGTGTAGTGTATGTAGCGTGGCTGATGTACTGCGTGGCTGTGAGTGTAGTGTATGTAGCGTGGCTGATGTACTGCGTGGCTGTGAGTGTAGTGTATGTAGCGTGGCTGATGTACTGCGTGGCTGTGAGTGTAGTGTATGTAGCGTGGCTGATGTACTGCGTGGCTGTGAGTGTAGTGTATGTAGCGTGGCTGATGTACTGCGTGGCTGTGAGTGTAGTGTATGTAGCGTGGCTGATGTACTGCGTGGCTGTGAGTGTAGTGTATGTAGCGTGTGTGATGTACTGCGTGTGTGATGTACTGCGTGGCTGTGATATCTAACCTCAGCTGCCTTGCCGTTGTAGAGCCTGAAGTGGTTGCAGGCCTTGAGGTTGAGCGCGATGGTGGAATCAGGGATGCTCTGCAGGTACACCGCCAAAACCTCCTGGGACACGTCGTAGTAGTCCAGCTTGTAGTAGCACAGCGCTACGTACACATTGAGGGCTAGGAAGTCTCTGCGCAGAATACACAGCACAAACTGTAACAATACCCACAAAGAGCAACCCCAGATTTAAAACATTTCACACCTTCACAAATACCAATAATTTTCTGAAACTACAATTACAGTATTTTCTTTCTCCATAGGAGCAAAAGTGAAAAGCACAGCACAGTGCAGTCCTATTTTATTTCCAATACATGTCACTTCTTTGTGTGAATACTCTCAGTCCCTATCTGGGCTTACCAGATGGATTTATGATGTAAAGCAATGTGAAGCTGTCCCTGTATATTTATGTGTTTGGCCATAGTGGTGTCCTGTGACAGTGTTAAGGGCAGCAGTGTGCGGCACCTGTTCTGCAGTAAGATGCGCTTGTAGATGTCGATGGCCTCCTGGTAGTGAGAGCGCATGTAGTGAATGGAAGCCAGGCTGAGCTGGTCTTCAGTCACGTCCTCCAGGTTCTGGTGGAAGCCCATCAGCTTCTTCTCATCGTTGAACTGCGAGAGGGAGGGAGTGAGGGAAGGGGAGCGGAGAGAACGAGTGCAGCTCTAATGCAATATACAGACCACAAATACACGTGCAGTAAAAGTAAGAGAGAGAAACAAAAGACCTATACATGCATAAAGACATCTACATTTCTACGTAGATAACTAGGAAAACCAATGGATAGACATAAACATATGTAGACAAAAGCACTGAAGGTTAACAATGTAAATAAACTTTGTTACCCTGACCTTGTGGGCCAAGTGGAAGAGCAACCTGTTCTGCAGCTGACTCTTTGGAGCTGTGGGACAATGTGAAAAGAGGTGGGGGGGGTAAAGGAACATGATTACACCATCCTTCCACACTGCCTCTCTCCTCTGTGTAGAGCTCAATGTTACCACAGCAGTTAGGCAGCAGCAAAGGGATACGATTAAGAGCAAGTGCGCTATATGCGCTACCTTTCAGAGCAGCCTCCTCAGCCTCCTTGTAGAGCCCCAGGAAGAAGAGTGTGCAGGCCAGGTACACCCACACATCGACTGGACAGCCTGACCTCTGGGTCGAAGCTCTGTACTCCTGCGGCCAGAGAAAAACTGCATCTCAAAGGATGCGACACACTATAGAAAAACAGATTTAATCTATGAACTGAAGAAATAGACAAGAGCATACAGGAACACAAAACTGGTACTGAAATCACACACACACACACACACACACTCATGTTTGTATTGCTATACTTGTGAGGACTTCCCATTGACTTACATTCATTCCGTAACCTCTAACCCTAACCCTAACCCCAACCACTACATGCCTAACCTTAACCTAATTGTAACTCTAATCCTAACCCTAAATCCTAAACCTAAAACAGCCTCTTGAACTTGTGGGGACCAGCAAAAGGTCCCCACCTTGCATAATTTTCCTCATCTTTCTATCCTTGTGGGGATATTTGGTTCTCACAAAGATAGTAATACATGTCCACGCACACACACACACACACACACATGCAAACGGTTCCATACCTCCATGGCTCTCCTGTAGTCCCCCAGGTGAAAAGCACAGTAGCCCAGCCACAGATCTGCATCCTCCTCTCTCTCTCCTGCACTACGCTGGAACTGTAGAGAAACACGATGTCATTCCGCCGTTTTTTTCGCTGCCTAGCAACAGGCCCACAGGCCGGTTCCAGACTAGAGCCATTTTCAGCACGGCACAGTGCGACACACGGGTGTGCAAACCCTGCGGTGTGACTGCACACTGGTCACATGACTAGGCGGGGGGGAACGGTGTCTCACCTCCAGCAGTGTGATTGCTCCCAGGTAGTCTCTCTGGATCAGGTAGTCCTCCACGCGTGAAGTCTTCTTCCCCTTGTTTTTCTTCTTCTTCTCGCTGGCTGGAGCCTCTCCGCCGACAGCTGGCTTAACTCGAGACAGGATCTGCACAAAGCATGCGTACACGACATAAACACAGTGGGAAAAATACATGTACTACAGTGTAGTAGCTACACCAGTGTCACAGTCCCAGTGATTACTCACACTGCAAAACTACGATTAAAGTTGCCACACTACACACACACCTAAATAACCATCCAGTGAATTAGTAGTAGGCCTAGTAAAAAAAAATTAAAAAAAACTCAAAATCCTTGAAAAGTCGTCCTTGAAAGTCACCCTCAAATTATGTTAAGGCGCTGGCTAAATTGAGAATAATCTAGTTGGTACTTGCTATCAAGATAACGTCAGCTCGATAGCAGTAACGTGCCACAAGAATCAAATGTCATGGCTAACCCTTACATAATCATAAAATAAAACCGCAGTATTACCAGTAATTTATGGCGCAAAAAAATATTGAGCTATGCACTTTTCCACACCACCTGGTCTAAAGTTTATCAACCTCCACCCTGCTCCGAATACTTCGAATAGATACAGATCATTTTGTTGGTTTAACAGATAACGTACAGATTCCACTCCTACCAGTAATTCGATGTGTTTTAGACATTAAACAATTATATAGCTTTAAGCTAAGGGTATCACCAGCAATTGTTAGCTAACGTTACTGTATCATGAATCGACTCACCATGACGACAATAACGTGGATGTTGCAAGCTGTGGTCACAACTTGACACACTCGCTTTCATGTACAAGGAGTGTGAAACAAACGTGACTAACAGAAGTTCCAGATAGCATTCAGAAAAAATGACCAGCGAAGAGAAATGATTGTATGGTCAACAAAAAAACTACTACTGAACTACTGAAAACCAATGAAAACGAGCTATTCAGTCCCGTCTGTTGTCATCCATAGCTACTGCTTCGAGCTCTCGTCGCCTTAGCAACAAGAGCTACTTAACAGCACCGGAAATGGTAGGGGGAAAGGGAAACAAGTAGCAACAGCCTGGAGTTCCACATGGTTACTTTTCCATTTGAAATCTTTTTTACATCGATTTACGCATTGATACCCCTGTCAGTGCTTGCTGGGCTACATTTCTGCGTCCCGTCAGAGCAGTGAAAGTAGAAAGCACTTCCTTCTTTAAAGAAGCATCCCAAACGAAGGAATTTTACGTTTCCAAGATTTTCCGTGTGAAAATCACAATCCCAGGGCCAATTCTAAAATACACCAACATTTACCTCATCTGCACCCGTGCAGCGTTTATTAGATTGCATTAGTCAGGCCTGTTGTGTACAAAGATTTTGTTTAAACTCCCTAAAAATAAATCCTAAGGCCAACTATTTAATGTTGAAGCATTGAATTGTGATCTGGATTGAGTTTAAGGCCGTGGTTCTGTTAAAGCTTCCATTGCATGAGAAAAGCGGCACCGTGCGCAGACATTCATAATTAAATGACTAAAAACAGCTATGAGATTAAACTACAGAACGTTGATAAAATTACTACAACATTCAACCAAAGGTTTTTTTAAATTATTTTAAAAGAGACCTAGCATGGTTCAAGTGAAGTGAAATAAAATCTTATACTCAGTACTTCTCCAGTTCAAGGGATGAGGTTTTGCTCCTTGGCCATCATTGCACTAGGTCAAATGTACGAAGGCGAACAGGAATGATCTTGTGACTGCATGTCAAGTATATCCCAAAATTCCCTCAATACAACAAACACTGAAGGGTTCCTCAGGCATTTAATACTAGTGTATCCAATTGTGCAGATAGTTTAAGAACCGTCTGTTACTTTACATGCAGAAAGAGGATGTAACAATACTCTTCCGCTGTGCCAGATATTCAACCCCAGAGATGCAAATGTGCATTGATGTACATTTCAAAGCCAGTGTTCAACGTGATTCCCAATCCCTTGACAAAATGAATGACAATGGGTTTTTACAGAAACAGTCATTTTTATTGACTTCACTTAAACTGCTTTTGATTCTGGGTGTTCACGATGCTGGCTTAGGACCAATCAGCGGTGGCTCCGCCCCAGTCGGAAGCCTGAGCAGTGGGAGCAGCGGACCAATCCTCGGTGGCGGGCTGGGCACTCCAGTCCTCTGCAGAACAAAATGCAGGTTTAGCAATAACACAACATGCACAGACCGGCATACTCAATTATGCTGAACGTCCTGCAACAGCTTTAAAGATCTTAAAATTCTTAGTCTCCCATCAAGTTTAGAATTTAAAAACCGCTTTGTCTCAGAACCAAATTGGAAATCTTTTATTTATTTTTATTTCACCTTTATTTCACAAGGCAAGTCATTAAGAACAAATTCTTATTTACAATGGCGGCCTGGCAAGCGACAAAAGCCACTTAAGGGAAGGGGAGGAAGGCTATTTAGGAAATCAGGCAATTTAGGATAGGATTTACTTTAGAATCTGATATGTTCAAAAGCTGAACATTGTATTGTTGTAGCTCTATTGTACTCTAGCCATTTTAAAGATCTCCATCAGTAAAAAAAGTACAATACAGTTACAATAAGCAGAGACCTTATTAGAACCAATTAACATTCTACAATAGCTTTGCAAAAGATGCAACAATCTGTCTATAGCGAACAACTGTTGGAGAACAGTTCTGGGGTTCAGTCGATGATTTTTGCGTCACTGAGGTTCTATTGTGGTACACTTCGTAAAAGAAACCATTTTTAAATAAGAAACATACCTGCAAACACTTCAGCAGCAGCTGGGGTAGCAGCCTTGGGAGGAGGAGCAGCTGAAAGAGAGAAGAGCAGTGGCATCATTTTGAAGAATTTCAATCCGTTTGATGCAGTACAGGACAAAAAAAATGAATGAAGAAAATACTATGCAGTTTTATTGCAGTTCTTCTTCATCTAGTTCTCAGTCACCATTGATTGAAATATCATTACAGCAAATTAAAGCTTTTAAAAAGCTAGCAACGCTTGCTAGCATGTTAGCTGGCTAGCAATAATACCCAGAGTAGGTTTTGAGAAAAGTCTCAAAGACAACGATATGCCTTTCCTAGCATAGAAAGGCACCTCATGGCTGAAACGAACAGTGAGAACGTAAAATCACCACATCACCCACCCCTACAAACCCTGCTGCCCGGCAGTAACCAGGCAAGTCCAGCAGAGGAGTATGATTATTCAGCAGAACACCCAAGTCCTTCCCCCCCACGCGGCTCACCTGCAGGGAACTGCTGGATGGGGACGGAGGGCACCTGGACGCCCTCGGACCAGTCGGCCACCTCGGGCTGCGCAAAGTCAGCCACGGGGGCGGTCCACTCCCCCTGGAACTCCTCCTTTCCCACGGCCTTCTCCGCCGCAGCCTGCTCCTCCTTCTCAATCTGCAGGGGGGAGGAGGAGAGGGAGCGCTTCAGTGACCATCACATTCAACTCCTCCTGAGCACACCTCCCTCCCACTGCACACAATGCCCAATTCCAATCAATATAATGACAAGAGAGGAATGTTTTGAAGTTACATTTTTAAAAACTTCATCCCCCCATTTTGTTATGTGGACAATGCAATTTTAGCCAAATTTGCATTATAAAAAAAAAAAAAAAAAGTGGCCACATTTACTACAGTCAGTATATAATAATCAAGCAGCAAGCCCAATTAACCGTACACAGTGTTCACAGCACATTGGGGAACGGTGTTGAATTACCTCCTCTGGGTCTCTGTAGAAGTACAGATCAGGCATGACCTCCCAGGGGTGCTCCCTGGAGATGGTGCCCCTCATCCTCAGAACCTCCCTGGCCAGCATCCACCACATCAGACCCACGGAGTGATGACCCTGTCGCGTTTCACACGTGCACTTTCCGTTAGAACGAACGCCGCAATCGCATGCTCACACACATCAGCGGCCACAGTGGTGCTCATACGCGAGTCTACACTCACTGCCCTCTCAAATCAATTACTAAAAAGCAAACGTAGATCAGCAAAACATTTGTGCACTACAAATTTGTACAATCATAGTTTGAAATTTCTTCGAAATAGATGGCGGCGTGACCGCTGCTTGCGACGGCCTCTCCTAGCACTACTGAGTGCGCCTTCTTTTCTTATATACATATTATTCTAGGCATATTGTCTATTTTTCATTTGCACTGTTTTGGCCTGGGAGGAACAACATTTCGTTTTTATGTATGCAAGTACACAAAAATGACAAATGAAGGAATCTTGAATTTAAACTAGAGTGGAGAATCACCTGAAAATGACCTGCACTGACACTAAGATGAGACAGAACCCTACACCTGGTGCTCACTCTTTGTTGTGGGTTATAAGGCACAATTGTCCACATGCAGTCAGCAGTGGTGCATTTGAGTTTGGGTACTAGTGACAGCACAGCCACCCCACCTTGTTGTTGCAGGGGATGGAGATGTCCACGTATCTCAGGGGAGAGTCGGTGTTGCACAGGGCGATGGTGGGGATGTTCACGTAGGAGGCCTCGGTCAGGGGCTGGTGGTCGGCCCGGGGGTCGGTGACGATCAGGAGGCGGGGCTCCCTGAAGGCGGCCTGGATCTGATTGGTGAAGGTCCCGGGGGTGAAGCGACCGGCGAAGGTGGTGGCGCCAGTGGCCGAGGCGAACTTCAGCACAGCCCTCTGGGAGGAGAGAGGGAGAGAGCTTACCATGCGTACCGCACTACGTGCTCCCCATCAACTGTGCAACTGGCAGATGGTAAATGGACTGCATTTATATAGCGCTTTTATCCAAAGCGCTTTACAATTGATGCCTCTCATTCACCAGAGCAGTTAGGGGTTAGGTGTCTTGCTCAGGGACACTTCGACACTCCCAGTGCGGGGATCGAACCGGCAACCCTCCGACTGCCAGACAAGCGCTCTTACCTCCTGAGCTACGTCGCCCCTACAGCAGAGGTGTGTAAACCGGTAAAGAATACACAAAGACAGGGAACTATGTCTGGTTTTAACTACGTACAACATCCAGCTGTGGTGAGATTTGAACGGCAGTCCGGAAAGACAAATGCAGTGCGCAGGCATGAACAAAAAAGGCAAGCTATCACGGAGTGTGGCTCAGGTCACTATCAAACCCCAGTCATAGGCTAGACGCCGTCATGGTGTTAGCGAAAACCTGGCCGGCTTGCTCTGGCACACTTCCGACACCTGCTCGCTGACCTCAACGCCAGGTTTTAACAGTGTGCGTGACATCACAGATCTGAGTTCCCCCCCGCCCTCCAGGGATGAAAGTATGATGTATGGCATACACGAGTGGTAGACCCATTTGCCTGCCTTGCGACTCTTCTGGATAGGAGCAACATTAGCAGGCTATGGGTGTAATCAGAGCACATTTCCTCAGCAGAAGGGAAATGTCCTCTATAAGTAAGAGCTCAAATATGCGCCAATGAAATTCAGAACAATGCAAAACGTTAAATTCAGAAACGTGTAGTGCAGATACTGAAAGTACAGTGCAATATTGCTCCAGCCAGTTTAAAGAAACGGCTTCCTTCTTCACGTGCAAAGCTCAGGTGAAGGCTAGTCCTGTCCCATACCTGCCCAGTGTTCCTGGACGAGATGACGCAGACATCAGCCGGGTTCTCGATGGCAACAATGGCGCGAGCTGCCAGCAGCAGCTTTTCCCACGTCTTCTTCAGGTTGATGATGTACACACCTGAGGAGAGAGAGAAAACGCCAACGTGGCGGGCATTCAGGCGTATGGTGGAGAGGTGGCTCGGGTCAAACCCCAGTCATAGGCTGTGTGATGTCATGACGACTTGATATCACAACTGGCCAGCACACACTGGGCACTAAAAAGTCAGCCCCCTGGACAAAGTGTGAAACTTCTGCCCACCCTGCAGCACTAACACACACTCACCATCACTCTTCCTCTTGTACACGTAGTGCTCCATCTGGAAGTCCAGGTTGGTCCCTCCCAGGTGGGTTCCTGCCGCCAGGAACTTGAGCACATCCTCCTCCCTCATCTGCAGCACATCCAGACCTCCGGACATCGTGACCACTTTCCCTGTGTAACGAGTAAAACGGGAGAGCTGGGGGGGGGAGACAGGGCGGGAAAGGGTCGTCAGGCAATCCGCTCAGCACAGCAGGCTGATCGGACCCGCGCATTCACACACGGGTCGGTGGGCGGCGGCAGCAGCATAGCACAACGGCTACGGAGCTCCTGAGGTTGCTGGTTCAACTCCGTGGAGGGGCTCTGCCACTGCACATGCCCCGAATGGCAAACATTGAGCATTATGAATGAACCGTATGTAAAAAGAATGGAAGCGGCGCAAGATGCTCTAGGTAAGAGCATCTACTAAATACCTTGAAATGCAGGTCCAAAACCCAGTTTCTACAGGTCATGTGTCCTCACTTACAATGCAGGCGAGTAAATTATGATGTTAGCGCCATAATTCTACTTTACATACAGCTGTAGCCTATATGCATCACCGGATTTATAAGGGACGCAAATCCCCAAATCTATCCAAACATGGCAAGTCGAGGAGTCTGGGATCTTCAAAGGGACACCATTAGAATTGTGTTACAGCCTCCAATTTATTAATTCTAAATTAAGTGTACTAACTTTGCGCCATAAATTAATATCAAATATCCTTCAATCACGTGCGCAAGCGCGAAGGCGCTAATAAAATAACTATTAGGGAAAAGGCGCGCGTACACCCCAGGCAGACGGTAATATTGATAGCCTTTATAAATTACAGCACATTAAGAAATCAAGTTTTGCGCATGCTTAGGTGAGTAAGCGCATGTGGCGTGTTCAACGTCGAATGGTTGTCCCAGCTAGCTAGCAATTTTAGTTACACGCCACACTGCTATACTTTGTATGCATACATTACACTGACGGCTATACAAGCTTGCAATTGACCAGCTAACGTTAAACTAAACGTGTGTCAGAACAGATTTCCAAACCAGTAACAGCACTTGGATGCATTCTCAAGCATCCCATTCCATTTTCAACTTGGATCGTGAACTACCAGCGTGGTACGTAGTATGTCAATGCCCTACCGCCCCGTACCGCAGCGTGTTCCAGGCTTCTGGGCCTATACCCAGTTTGCTAAATAATTGTTAGAATTAGGTCGTTATGACTTATGTTATTTGGCTGTTTCATAATACGCTATATCTACAGAGTAATATGTCGTTTTATGGTGTACTTAGGTGTCTTAAATGTCTTTAAATGACCAAATAAATTAAACGGCGACTCACCACGAGACAACACCGTATGGAGATCAGTACCACACGGAATCGAAAAAGGACCGAAGACAGGAAGTGACGTCTTTTTATATTCCACCGTCCTCCAATGGCTATCGGTTTCTATTTCAGCAAGCGCTGGCTTGTGTTGAACGTGGGAAATTTGAATCTTTATATTTATAAGTAACATTCAAAAGTTATAAAAGAAAACACAAAATACATTTTAAAAATTTAAAAATGTATTATTCGACATGATCCCTTCTTTTTATTTACAGTTCTAAGTAGTACAGGTCATGAAAATACCTTGGCGAATTTGCATTATGATGTCGCCAGTCTCGCCACAATATTTCCTTTGATAAACTGCGCATCTCAGATTTACCATATAAATTCCATGCGCTTTCGTCTTATATAAATTGTCAGTATATCAGGAAAACCCCAAAATTGTGCCCCATTTGACCCTATATAGTATTATGATTTCGTAACAAGTAGTTTAAACCAGCTTTATTGGCAGTTGAGATTTGAAACGTGCAGTATATAGCGGTAGATGGGAGAGACAGTTCCGTGCTGGTGTCATCATTCTCACTCCAGACGCTTACTTCCTCCACCGTACTTCCTCATGCAGATTGGGACGGAGCAGTCCTCAGATGACATCAGAGATAAATCCATCAACTGAGCATTCAGCAGAAGTAAATCTTGCAATCTTGCTGAAGAAAAAAATATTATTGAGTGCCACATTTTTCTCCAAACAAAATCAACCATGGTAGAGACAAATCAATTTCTCCTTTTTTCCCTTGTGTCCACCACAATTGTAATTGGGATATGCTAAAAGTGACACTGATCACACACTAGCCCCTAACATTGTATCTCACTCCAAGAGACAGTGTGTGACATCCCAGCCTGAGCAGGCCTGACTACCAAAATAGAATTGCATGTGTCCTTTGAGCACTGAACATTGTTGTACTTGTTGTACGTCGCTCTGGATAAGAGCGTCTGCTAAATGCCTGTAATGTAATGTAATGTAATGAACATTTTCTCCCCATTCACGATAGACAGAGATATGTAAGAGCAAGAAGACTTCTCAGTTTGAGTGCCGTTATTGTACCCTAGAGCTAGATGTAAAACACAGTACAATACACTGCTGCATGAATGGATTGAATGTAAAATGTACTCTGTGAGTCGCTCTGGTGTGTGTGTGTGTGTGTGTGTGTGTGTGTGTGTGTGTGTGTGTGTGTGTGTGTGTGTGTGTGTGTGTGTGTGTGTGTGTGTGTGTGTGTGTGTGTGTGTGTGTGTGTGTGTGTGTGTGTGTGTGTGTGTGTGTGTGTGTGTGTGTGTGTGTGTGTGTGTGTGTGTGTGCCCGCGACCGCGCGCGCGAAGGACGGAGTGTGGCGCAGTGGGTAAGGAACTGCGCTTGTAACCGAAAGGTCGTAGGTTCGAATCCCGGGTAAGGACACTGCCGTTGTACCCTTGAGCAAGGTACTTAACCTGCATTGCTTCAGTATATATCCAGCTGTATAAATGGATACAATGTAAAGTGCTAAGTAAAAGTTGTGTAAGTCGCTCTGGATAAGAGCGTCTGCTAAATGCCTATAATGTAATGTAATGTAATGAAGGGCATGCTCATCAGGTCAGCCTGGGACACAGCAACCGTGCAAGAGATAGTGGGTGTCTACATACAATTAAATATAGGGATACTGACATTCGTCTATGTCATTTACTTTTTTATCCCAAGACACCTTTTAGTGATCCTCATTCACATGTTTATCTCAAAATACGTTATCCTCACTACAGACCGCATCTATTGCTCAACAGATAAAGTGGAGAGAGTTTTAAAAAGCGGACAGATAAAACGCTGGCATTGCGTCACAAGGCTGAAGATCATTTTACAGTTGAGTTCTTTCTCTCAGCACCTTCGCATTGTGGCCACTAGATGTCACTCTATGACAATTGCGGTGTGGACACGCTGTTGCTCAGACCGTCGGACAGGGGACCATATTAAGACAACGGAATGGCAAGACCATATTAAGACAATGCGGAGACGTTGACTGCTCGGTTAGACTGTCCTCTGTTTTGCAACTTTGTTTGCCGAGAGATACCGAGTTCAGATCAGGAGAAAACTACGTGGACACAATGACTGTGCAAAGTGTACCAATAGAGGACAGGGGGTAGGGGTACAGAAAAAAGTGTGATTTAAACTAAGAAGATGGAGGAGCTGAACAAGATGTTGAACACAAGTGAAAAGGGGGGAAGTATAGGGAATTGGAAGAAAGAAAAAAAAGACAGCGTGGGATGAGTAAGAGTGGGGAACTGAGGGAAATCTGCGTGGCTGGGAAGGGAATGGTCAGCCCATAACGCCCAGCGACAGTGCCAGGGTGTGATTGCGGACACACAAATGATAGGATCTCTAGGGGGGTGGCGGCTGATGAGGGGGGGGCGGGGGGGGGGGGGAGGGGAACTGCTCTCCAAATAAAGGTGACTGGATGTTCCCTTCTTTTGAATTTTATAAAAAATAATTAAAAAATAAAATAAAAGTAAAAATCATTATAATGAAAGAATAATAATAATAATAATAATAATAATAATAATAATAAATAAAGTTAAAATAATAATAATAATAATAATAATAATAATAAATAAATAAAGTTAAAATAATAATAATAACAATAATAATTTAACTTTATTTATTTATTTATTATTATTATTATTATTATTATTATTATTATTATTATCCCTCTGGGGAAACTAAATTAGTTGGTGGGTGATAATGTTCCAAAATAAATTGCTCAAAATTGTCTTTGTTGTTTCTGGGATGTCAAGCCCACCGATGTCCGAGAAGTGTGCTGGTACTGCATAACCAGCAGCCTGAGTCTAAAGTTTAGTTATGTCACAATACTTAACTATAGCTGCCCTATGGTTCAGTCTACCATACCTCTGCGGATATGTCAAACAAATGGAGTTGTAAAAGGGTATAATTAACTCAGTAAATTGCCCATTATATACCTGAATAGGCTTGTTTGAAAACACTATAAAATGTGTACTTTTTATATAAAACTAGTCATTCCTAACAGTAACTTCCCATCTACTTATTTTTCTGAATACAGAGATTGTGTCAGGAAAATTTTCTTGCTCAAAAGAAAAATATAAGTATTAATTTACACACCAAAATGCCTGAAATTCTTGGGCTTGAACAACTGGATAATTTAGGCACCAAATTAACACTCCAGTACAAAATATAGGGCTCCACACAAGCTACGACTTTAGTAATATAATAAAATTACAGTTTTGTTTATGAAGGATAAGGGCTCAGGAAAAGGTTCAGAGAACGGCACCAACACTGTCCAATTTAGAAATGATGAAGATTCCACGTCATCAGGTTCAGCAAAAGAAGACTGTGGGCTCTTTGATTTTGAAGGTGTTTAAAGAGTGGAGTGCAGAAGGTATTCAGTTTGAGTCCTATCAGAACAACTAGGCACACGTAAACTGAGCAAAGTAAAATTTCGTATTGGTTTTCATACATGCACGCACAGAACACCATGACTAGATGAACTCTATTCCTGTTTTTAATATAATTAAATATGAATATAACAGGAAATTTCTACATCTGAAAGGTGCAATATTCAAAAAGTAATCCATGGCTGTACGTCAAGTATCCGGCCTGCTCTGTCTAGAAGTCTGTTGTCAGTCTAGTGAAGGAAGGCAAGTTAATAACTGTCAGATCCCCACTGGCAGCCATCTCAAAAGATGCTGACATCTC
This sequence comes from Anguilla anguilla, assembly GCF_013347855.1. NCBI lineage: Eukaryota > Metazoa > Chordata > Actinopteri > Anguilliformes > Anguillidae > Anguilla > Anguilla anguilla. Next base: position 68,265,515 of record NC_049202.1, on the reverse strand, counting down.
TTTCTTCACAAAGCTCATTCTTTCACCTTTTTTTTCCACCTCACACCACTAATTAGCCCTCCCCTCCTAGCACTCTTATCTTCATCACTCAGATACACAGTGGGGTCCTTTAGTGTCAAAGAATGCAGGTATGAGAAGGTTCACATGTTATGGCCTGAGTCGTGTACAGCATCATCAGTGGAACAGACACATCACAAAGCTTTTTTTAAACAGACATTTATTTTTGAAAAAAGACACGATCGATCGCGTTCCGTCCCGACTGGAGAAAAAATAGAAAATGTACATCACTGAAGTCACTGAACGGTTACTGCAGAGGCCACGGCGGCGGGCTGCTCTCGACTCGCGGGTGTCAGCTCGGTCTCTGTCAGCGTCGCCCTCGCCATCCCCCGCTTCACTCCTCTCTGTGGGAGGGGCCAGCAGCCAGGCTGCCCTGCGCTGTGCCTGATGTTGGGGTGAGTTACATGGTGTACATCACACAACGTCCTCAGGCACGGTCTGTCACTCTCCGTCGTGCCAAAAACACAGCATGTGGGACAGCGAGAGCACTGGGCGGTCTAAACACACAATATGTACACGGTTGCCATGACTGCTACACATACAAAAAAGGAAAAAGAAAAAGAAAAAACACAAACTTGGCAAAATAAGACTAACAAGTAAAGAAAAATAAAAACACAAGACATTCATCACCACAAATCACTTTGGATGTACTGGTGGAAGTACCACAGTAAAATGCCTTATGTTATCTTTTCTTTTTTTTAAAAATGAAAAGTTAGATCTATTCACTTTGACACAAAACTGTCAGAGCGCTGGCTCACCCACAGACAGAAACCAACCACAGTGACAATGATAAAAATACTGTTAAAGACACCGATTCACAATACTTTCTCAAGAAGGCAAATGTACAGTTAAAAGGTACAGCATGGTGTGGCATATTAAAGTATAGCACAGCACACACAGGAAAGGCAAAAAAGACACCTGCTCCACAGTGTCAGACACTCCAGATTTCCCCAGACGAAATGGCCCTGGCACGAGCTGAATGAACGTTTATTTGCCCTATTCTAAAGTGCATTTGCAGATACGGAGCTCGACAGATGGCACATGACATGAGACACACACACACACACACACACACACACACACACACACACACACGTTTTTTTCCTGGCTCCTCCGTTGCGCTTTCGGTGTGTATCACGGGACCGACCGTGCAGCCGGACAGACCCCGGGGCCATCACAACCGCTGCACACACCCAGCAGCACAGCCGCGGACATCGCCCAACAGCACGCTACACACCTACAGCCTGGAGCGACTCAGCGGCGGCCACGTCTCCTCGGGTCACAGTTGATCCCCTTCGTATGTGAATCCGGTCCGCACAGCACGGCAAACTACACACACGCTCACCCCAGTCCAATCCCAGAATAGCCTGTAGCACACTTCACTCGGTTCCGCGTAGCATAGGATTAAACAGTAGCGCGTGCCTACAGTCAATTAGTGCAATAGAATCAATTAAGTCGGTCCAGTACGAACTGAACTCAAGTCAAAATGTGTTGTGATTGTCTGTGCTTTAACGGTCATCACCCTGTCAGCTGTAAAAAATCAAGCAGCGTTTGAATCAGTCCGAGCGTCCGTCCACCAGCGATTGAGTCTGTACCGTTCACTCAGACCTCTGTGCGTCAGTACGATGAGATTTTATTATGTTAATGGCACAATAATTCCCTTATTTTTTGAGGGTCTGTCGGTCAGTTGACGGTCAGTCGCTGAAGCAGCGGCCGCTATCTGACCGTTGAACCTGTGCGTTTTTTTTAAGAGTCTGTGGCACTGTGTCTGTTGGCCATAAGCAGGCCTCTCAGCAGCCATTGCCAGCTCACTCTACACGTCTCCCTGTCAGATAGGGAAATATTCACAGCCATTCAGGAATGTTACCTTAGGACAGGGTTAACACTTAAGACTGTTAAAAGAGCAATACATACCTTACACTCACACAAATGCGTGCTCGCACATGCGCGCACATGAATACACACACACTCGCACACACACATACACACACAGTCTCTCTATCCATCTCTCTTGACAGTCAATCCTCTGCCCACCCCCACATACACTTAAATCCTTCCTCCCTCAAATTCAAAATTTGCATGATAAAATATCATATTAAACCGCTTTCCTCCCTGCCCACCCCAGGCCACTGTCTACAGCACACATACGTACTCCCCCTCCTCGCTCACTTTCCCCGGCCACCCTCTCTAAAATACACCACCACCACCACCCCCCACCGTCCATCTCTCCATCCGTTTCTTCTTCACGACTTTAAGCCCATCCTGGCCATTAGCTGCTCATACACGGTCCAGGCCATGGCAGCCATCAGCGTCCTGCGCAGAGACCGCGGCACCGCCCCCCGGAAGAAGCCCTTCAGCCCCTGCTCCTGAGAGAGAGAGAGAGAGAGAGAGAGAGAGAGGGGGGGGGGTGTGGGTGAGGAGGGGAGAGGGGGAGAGAGAGGGAGGGGGGGGAGACAGAGAGAGAGGGGGGAGAGAGGGAGAGAGAGGGACAGAGGGAGAGAGGGGGAGAGACAGAGAGAGAGGGGGGGGAGAGAGAGACAGAGAGAGGGAGAGAGAAGAGAGACGATGGAAAGTGAAAGCAGTGTCAATTATAACTGAGCATAAGGACCGTCTTTAACCCTGTCCGATGTGCACAGCCATTACAGTGTAGCCAGTCAGCTAAAATTAATTTCAATGACAAAAAGCGTGCAGAGTTGTTCTGTAACAGCCTATAGACCCAAAACATCAGAACCCTCCCACCGCGCGGGGCCTTACCCTGTAGATGCAGCACACGGCGTCCCCAGTGCTCCGGTACAGGTGAGGGCTCACTTGCACCTGCGTCTTCACAACGTCCGCAGGCTGCGTGACCAGGGAGGCCAAGACCCCCGCCATCACGCCGCAGCTGAAATTCAGCAGGGGGACATAGACCGAGGAGGTCGCTTCTGAAAGACAGCCACCAGCCACCAGACACAGTTAACAAGGCAGCCCAAAACCCTGCTGCTAACGCTAACACAGCACATCACACACTGCGCAGCCCAAAACCCTGCTGCTAACGCTAACACAGCACATCGCACACTGCGCAGCCCAAAACCCCGCTGCTAACGCTAACACAGCACATCGCACACTGCGCAGCCCAAAACCCCGCTGCTAACGCTAACACAGCACATCACACACTGCGCAGCCCAAAACCCTGCTGCTAACACAGCACATCACACACTGCGCAGCCCAAAACCCCGCTGCTAACGCTAACGCTAACACAGCACATCACACACTGCGCAGCCCAAAACCCTGCCGCTAACGCTAACACAGCACATCACACACTGCGCAGCCCAAAACCCTGCTGCTAACGCTAACACAGCACATCACACACTGCGCAGCCCAAAACCCTGCTGCTAACGCTAACACAGCACATCACACACTGCGCAGCCCAAAACCCCGCTGCTAACGCTAACACAGCACATCACACACTGCGCAGCCCAAAACCCCGCTGCTAACGCTAACACAGCTCATCATAGCTGAGGGAACGTGTGGGGGGAAAAAATGTAAAATTACAGTGATCAGAAATAAAACACCAAAATCTGCCGCAGATTTCACACAAAAATACAGCACTGCACAGCACAGCTACTACTTCTGTGGGCTGTTCGGACATGACTGAGCTTAAACCAGCACTTTCTTGGTCTGATTATACAACATGAGATACACATGTACCCTACAATTAGGTATAGAATATGACAGACCGTACAGTTAGGTATAGAATATCACATACACATGTACTCTACAGTTGGGTATAGAATATGACAGACACATGTACCCTACAGTTGGGTATAGAATATGACAGACACATGTACCCTACAGTTGGGTATAGAATATGGCACACACATGTACCCTACAGCTGGGTATAGATTGACATGTACCTTACAGTTGGGTATAGAATATGACAGACACATGTACCCTACAGTTGGGTGTGGGAGAATGTGGCAAACTGACCCTGAGGCAGGGACCTCTTGGCCTGGCTGTAGAACATGACGTAGATGCCGGAGAAGGGTGCGTCTCTTAGCAACGTGGCGGTGAGGCCGGAGAACAGAGCCCTGGGTCCCTCCGTCATGTACACACTGCGCAGAGCCCCCAGCACAGTCACGTAGTTATACCTGCCACTCTGAAACACAGCATCACAGGACATCACACACTGCATCCCAACAGCACTGCGCCATGTAACTCACACACTGCATCCCAACACTGCGCCATGTAACTCACACACTGCATCCCAACACTGCACCATGTAACTCACACACTGCATCCCAACAGCACTGCGCCATGTAATTCACACACTGCATCCCAGCACAGTCCCGTAGTTATACCTGCCACTCTGGAACACAGCAACACAGGACATCACACACTGCATCCCAAGAGCACTGCGCCATGTAACTCACACACTGCATCCCAACACTGTGCCATGTAACTCACACACTGCATCCCAACAGCACTGTGCCATGTAACTCACACACTGCATCCCAACAACACTGTGCCATATAACTCACACACTGCATCCCAACAACACTGCGCCATGTAACTCACACACTGCATCCCAAGAGCACTGTGCCATGCAACTCACACACTGCATCCCAAGAGCACTGTGCCATGCAACTCACACACTGCATCCCAACACTGCGCCATGTAACTCACACACTGCATCCCAACAGCACTGCGCCATGTAACTCACACACTGCATCCCAACACTGCGCCATGTAACTCACACACTGAATCCCAACACTGCACCATGTAACTCACACACTGCATCCCAACACTGCACCATGTAACTCACACACTGCATCCCAACAACACTGCGCCATGCAACTCACACACTGCATCCCAACACTGCGCCATGCAACTCACACACTGCATCCCAACACTGCGCCATGTAACTCACACACTGCATCCCAACACTGCACCATGTAACTCACACACTGCATCCCAACAACTCCCCACCATGTAACTCACACACTGCATCCCAACACTGCACCATTTAACTCACACACTGCATCCCAACACTGCGCCATGTAACTCACACACTGCATCCCAACACTGCACCATGTAACGCACACACTGCATCCCAACAGCACTGCACCATGCAACTCATACACTGCATCCCAACACTGCACCATGTAATTCACACACTGCATCCCAACACTGCACCATGTAACGCACACACTGCATCCCAACAGCACTGCACCATGCAACTCACACACTGTATCCCAACACTGCACCATGTAATGCACACACTGCATCCCAACACTGCACCATGTAATGCACACACTGCATCCCAACACTGCACCATGTAACTCACATACTGCATCCCAACAAGTCCCCACCATGTAACTCACCTCAACAATTCCACACCATGCAACTCACACACTGGATCCCGCTCACTCTCATTGCAGTCATTCCCCAGCACATGGGATAGTGCGACTCTGACTCTGCAATACACTAAATACCACAGAACCTGTACCCAACATCCACTCGGGGGCTCCCAAACACTGAGATATAAGCCAGTCCAGTACACAGCCCCATTCACACCAGGCCCAACTCAGAGAACCCACAGTGATGTCACTGGCCATCGTGCGACGCTCTCTCTTCCTGTTCCTACGGTAACCGTACTGTGACAGCCCGCAGCCCTTCTGCCTATTCGTTCCATCTCATGTCGGCTAATTATGAAACATTACCGTCGAAGAGTTCAATTAGTCTGCTTTTTTATTACTGGATTTATTGTTGCCAAATGTTCACGCTACAGCGATTTTCACATCAAACACTCTCGCCAAAAATAAGAATTTTCTGGATGTTGACATTTGAAACTGTGTCAGCTGCCCATTTTAATTTTTCCTGGTTCATCTGACCTTCCACGTATTCACCTCCCCTCTGGTCCCCACTGAGGCTGGTGAAGCAGGAGTTCACTGAACATACAGTGGCATTAATCTGATAACAGGCATCCGCAATAACATCGATATCATCCCAGATTCTGTGATAAATTACTCTCAGCAAATACGTGCAGTCTTTGGTGAAGGCCATGCTGAACAAAAAAAGCAACATGGACGGTAGGTGGGGGAGTGGTCATATGATGTTCTTTACTGCTGTACACAGATGTAGGCTATTGCCCAACATCACACTCTTCTTTTCATCAAACATGCCGGGTTTAAACTATTTTACAACAAACAAACTTACTACTGTGGACCTATTCTCTAATGGCAAATGCCTGTAGTTCCCCCACCTGCTTCCTCACCAAGCCAGACCTTCATATCGTGGCAGCAGCATTCAACATCAAAAGCATGTGACTGAAGTGCAGCTACCGCACCTCCCTGTCAGCCTCCACGTTCCTAGTGTTCGGATCCCCTTTCGCTTTCACAGCCGTCAAGAGCACGCACGCAATACTAAACCAATACTCTCTATTAACCCATTTAAGCCCGCGGGCAACTAAATTTGCCGAAGTCTCTACCACTCTACCACTTTTTCCATCTGTGAATTATTTTTTTTTTGTGTGTACAAATGATTATATGTAAGAAATCTCTGGGGGAAAAAAATCTGGACATTAACGGGTTAACTGTCTGGCTGTATCACCCCCCTCTGACATCAGGAGAATGAAGGACGGCCTCTGGCACGGCTGGGAGGCGTTCAGCGTCAGGCTTTTTATTTTACACGGCGTCTAAAAACGTATAATAATAAGCAATAAACCGCCATTTTGTATGCCCACCGGCTGACAGGGCACGGACAGGGCGCCCGCCAGCCTGTCCCTCGGCCCGGCCGGAGGAGGGGGGTGGGAGGGGGCGCCGCTCACCTCGAAGCGCGTCTTGATGACGGTGACGGGCAGCATGCAGACCCCCGCCACCGTCCTGGCGCCGGCGCCCAGCAGGACGGCCTCCAGCGCGCTGGGCCCGCGCTCCAGGAAGAAGTGCTGCTTGAGCGAGTAGAAGGTGCTGAAGTAGATGCCCACGCCGGGGATGCAGCGCATGAAGGACTGGAGGGGACAGAGACAGGCGGGGAACGCGCTCGTTACACGGTGCTTCACATCACATTACAATGCTGCCATAGCAGACGCTCTTATCCAGAGCGACTCACACAACTTTCACATAGCATTTTACACTGCATCCAGTTATACAGCTGGATATATATACTGAAGCAGTGCAGGTTAAGCACCTTGCTGAAGGGTACAGCGGCAGTTTCCTACCTGGGAATCGAACTAGTGACCTTCAGGTTACAAGACCAGTTCTTTACCCATTACACTACACTGCCGCCCCACTACATATAATGCCCTTGTGCTGGGAGAGAGGCAGCAGGACTCACTGACACCCATCTGTTACCAGCACAAATGCCCCATACTTTAACACTTACAGCATATTCCTGTTGATTTGCTGGAGCCTCATCAGGGTTAAATGACCTGCTAAATGTACTGCTCTGTGGCCAATAGCAAAGCAGCGTGGTTCACTGATGGGGGCAGTGTGGTGTAGCGCGGAAATCCCCAAACCCTTTTCACCAAAGGGGCCATTTGCAACATTGAAATACGTCAGACTGCGTTGAGCGCTATGGCTACTTTGCCTGAGTAGGAAAGCCGTTCCACCCGTTTGTGTATGAAGTAAAATGGCCTCCTGCTTCAGCTCTTCCTTGCCCGTTCAGCTCACACACTTGTGTTCACCCTGTGTATGTGTGTGTGTGTGTGTGTGTGTGTGAACGGGGCGGCAGAGTGGTATAATGGGTAAGGAACTGGTCACAGGTTCCATTCCTGTGTAGGAAACTGTCGTTGTGCCCTTGAGCAAGGTGCTTGACCTGCACTGCTTCAGTGTATATCCAACTGTATTAATGGATGCAGTGTAAATGATACGTAAAAAATTGTGTAAGTCGCTCTGGATAAGAGCGTCTGCTAAATGCCTGTAATGTAAAATGTAATGTCAACTTGCACTCAGATTCATTACTTCGCTGTGTGTGCTGTCAGAGAGGTACCTTTTCAGCACTAGCTTCATGCCACAAAAGCTAAAAGTTGTGGAAGGACAGTAAAATGGAACAGTGCTGAGGGAACCACCAAGCTCGCAAGCAGTTAGCGTACCTAGCGGGACACTACAGCACAGAGGCAATACAGAACCTGTCCTGAGTCAGAACAGCACCCGGCTGTATAAATGGGTAATACATATGCTCTGAAGTAATGCTGGATACAGCAAACACAGAACGCAGCGTGATATAACGCTCTGATAACCCCAATTCATAGTGTCTAGAGCAATTCCGTTGTTTTTTTGCTAATACGTACTATGGCGTCCGACTCTGTAAGAAACTGATAAGGCAGGCGACTGAAAACAGCACGCGTGAGACGGCCTTGGAAAGCCCTGTTAAACAGACGGGAAGAGAATACGCACCGGCGAGACTCCCTTCCACAGTCCCAGCAGCCTCTCTGTCCGCACGACGCTGAGAAACACCGTCACCATCCCCACCTTCGGCGAGCTGAGAGGGAGAGAGAGAGCGGTGTAAATACATACACAAACACACACACAAACTACACACACTATGCACACACAAACACACACACACTACATACACACACACACACACATACACAATACATACACTACATACACACACACACAAACACACACTACAAACACACATACGACACGCACACTATATACACATACACACACACTACATACAATACACAACATCCACACACACACACACACTACATACACACACTACACACTACACACACTATACACACACACACACTATATACACACACACACACACACACACAATACATACACTACACACACACACACACACACTACAAACACACATACGACACGCACACTATATACACAAACTACATACACACACACACAATACATACACTACACACACACAAACACACACTACAAACACACATACGACACACTATATACACATACACACACACTACATACAATACACAACATCCACACACACACACTGCGTACACATACACACACAAACAGACACACACTACATATACACACACTCATACATACACTACACACACACACACACAAGCATGCCACATCAGCACTACTGCAGCCACTGAGGCGGTGGGCAAAAGGTGATTACAGCCAAGACCCTCCACTGTTAGATAAACGCACACTGTACCGAGGGAGAGAGGGGGGTCAGAGATTAACTAGCACACATTAGCCAAGCGCACAGGCAGATAAGTTTCAGGAGTCTACGCTGCTACACCGGAACATCGCGTTAAGGGTCCCCCCGCTGTGTTCCACCGTGTAAGGTCCATAAATACAGGATCAGCCTGTGCCCTGTGCTCGACCGATAAGATTAGACTGCGCAGTCTGTGCTCTGTGCTCGACCGATAAGATTAGACTGCGCAGTCTGTGCCCTGTGCTCGACCGATAAGACTAGACTGCGCAGTCTGTGACGCTCCAGCTGTGCAGACTATGTGGGATCTTTTGTCGGATGAGCCTCTATAATGTGTAGGGCAGTGAATGACCAGTGGGTAATATAGTGTGTTTGATGTGCATCACAAGGTCCCTGGGTTGTAATGTGTGCTGGACTGTAAAGGATCAGTGGGTGCAGCGTGTTGTGCTTGGCAGTGCAGGATCAGTCTGTGACCTGTTGAACGAGTGTGTGTGCTGTTGGAGGAGTGTGTGTGCTGTTGAACGAGTGTGTGTGCTGTTGGAGGAGTGTGTGTGCTGTTGGGTGAGTGTGTGTGCTGTCGGAGGAGTGTGTGTGCTGTCGGAGGAGTGTGTGTGCTGTCAGAGGAGTGTGTGTGCTGTCAGAGGAGTGTGTGTGCTGTCAGAGGAGTGTGTGTGCTGTTGGAGGAGTGTGTGTGCTGTTGGAGGAGTGTGTGTGCTGTTGGAGGAGTGTGTGTGCTGTTGGAGGAGTGTGTGTGCTGTTGGGCGAGTGTGTGTGCTGTCGGAGGAGTGTGTGTGCTGTCGGAGGAGTGTGTGTGCTGTTGGGCGAGTGTGTGTGCTGTTGGGCGAGTGTTTGTGCTGTCGGAGGAGTGTGTGTGCTGTCGGAGGAGTGTGTGTGCTGTTGGGCGAGTGTGTGTGCTGTCGGAGGAGTGTGTGTGCTGTCGGAGGAGTGTTTGTGCTGTCGGAGGAGTGTGTGTGCTGTCGGAGGAGTGTGTGTGCTGTTGGGCGAGTGTGTGTGCTGTCCGAGGAGTGTGTGTGCTGTCGGAGGAGTGTGTGTGCTGTTGGAGGAGTGTGTGTGCTGTTGGAGGAGTGTGCGTGCTGTCGGAGGAGTGTGCGTGCTGTTGGAGGAGTGTGTGTGCTGTTGGAGGAGTGTGCGTGCTGTTGGAGGAGTGCGCACCCTGCTGGTGGGCGAGTGTGTGTGCTGTTGGGTGAGTGTGTGTGCTGTTGGAGGAGTGTGTGTGCTGTTGGGTGAGTGTGTGTGCTGTCGGAGGAGTGCGCACCCTGCTGGTGGGCGGGTGTGTGTGCTGTCGGAGGAGTGTGCACCCTGCTGGTGGGCGGGTGTGTGTGCTGTCGGAGGAGTGCGCACCCTGCTGGTGGGCGGGTGCGAGCGCAGCTGGCGGGCGGGCGGCTCACCCCGGGTGCATGCTGTTCTGCAGGGTCTGCAGCCGGGTCTTGACCAGGTCCAGGGGCTGGAAGAGCAGGGTGGAGCAGGTCCCGCTGAGGGAGCCGCACATGAAGGCCTTGAGAGCGGGGTGTGCCTGGGGGGGAGGGGGGGAGAGGGGGGGGAGAGCGCTTAACGCCGCGTTCCTAACGCCGCGGTCGCAGCGCGCAGGGGCGCCGTCCGCCGCGCGCGGCCCTCGTGTGTGCGCTCAGCGCGTTTCCGCACGCCAAACTGCGCGTGGGGAGAGACGCGAGGCAGAGCGACAGACACAGGTCAACGCGCGAGCAGGAAAAACAAACAAACATCGTCTTCGCCGCGCGCGAGCCAAGACTAGAAAATGCACGCCTACACCACACCACACCAAACCACACCATACCACACACATAACAGCACCACACCACACCACACCATACCACACACATAACAGCACCACACCACACCACACCATACCACACACATAACAGCACCACACCACACCATACCACACACATAACAGCACCACACCACACCAAACCACACCATACCACACACATAACAGCACCACACCACACCACACCATACCACACACATAATAGCACCACACCACACCACACCATACCACACACATAACAGCACCACACCACACCACACCATACCACACACATAACAGCACCACACCATACCACACACATAATAGCACCACACCACACCACACCACAGCACACACATAACAACAGCACAGCTGAGACGCAGGCAAGCGTGCCTGCGTGCATAAGCACACACACACACACACACACACAGGCAGTGCACATGATGTAGATGCATAAGGACAGCCTACACAGACACAGAAAGGAACTGTCAGACTGAATCACACTGCTTCAGACATTATTATTTCCATGCTCGGCAGACAAATCAAAACAAATAGTGTGTGACAAACACACAGCTACACACACACACACAAACAAACACGCAACTAAGCCCTAAATATAGATATGCAAGGACACATACTGAGACAGCACAACAATTTGTACATGTATACGTTTCTTCAAAAACACACGTTAAACCTCATCACAAAACCTGCACACAGTGACATCATAAAATGGTAGCGACACAACCTAACACACAACACTGTCTCACCGCCCTACCTTCCCTCCGCCGGCAGATTTGGCTTGTGAATCTTGTTTCTCTTGCATCTCTCCCTCTTTTACTCTCTCCCTCTCTCTGTGCTGCTATGAACAGCATATCAGAGTGTAAGCCTCCATCTCTCTCACCCTCTCTCCACTCTCTCTTTCTCTCTCTCACCCTCTCTCCACTCTCTCTTTCTCTCTCTCACCCTCTCTCCACTCTCTCTTTCTCTCTCACCCTCTCTCCACTCTCTTTCTCTCTCTCACACAATGCCTAACTCTTCCCCCCCTCCCTCCCAACCCGCATCAGCTTAATCCAGGGGCTTTCGTTTCTCTCTCTCTCTCTCTCTCTCTCTGACACACACACACTCACTCACTCACAAACACACACACACACACACACTCCACTGTGCTCTCCCCCTCCAGATTGCTCCCTGCCAGCTTGATTCTTTTTAAAATGCCATGAGTCACACGGTAGCTGCTTGACTGTGTGTCTGCCTCTGTGTGTGCATGTGTGTGTGTGTGTGTGTGAGAGAGAGAGAGAGAGAGAGAGAGAGAGAGAGAGAGAGAGTGGCTTAGATATATGCAGTGAAAGTGACAGAAAATGCATTTCTGTATGAAACAAAATGTCACACTATCTTCGCAAAGCAGATTGTGCAAAGCCAGGTAATATTAAATGGCACAGAGTAACCCTTATCTCCAGTGCAATATACGATACAAAGGCTCTTCCCATACCTTGGACTTGAACCCGTGACCACATCTCTCTCCTTCTCGATCAATCTCTCTAGCCCCCCTCTCATAGCCCCACCCTTCAACTGAAGGCCTCAGTAACAGCCAATTGCCAGCCATCCCTTGTTAGAGCTGACCAATAGCAAACTGGGAATAATGGGGTAGCTCTACCCTTCTTGGCTTGTCTCTGTGGATTTAAGGTGGTATGGCGGAGTTGACCCATTTCATGCAGACAGAAACACAGCTTTAAATCACAATAGCTGGATACACTGAGAAGATCCTAAAACACTTTAGAGTATTCCAGAAGCGCATCAACTCCACTGAAAAATAATCTACCCAAACGATGCTAATTCAGTTGACAGAAACATTGCCAGCATTGCATGAGATGACCAAGCACATCACACTGAGCTACATGAACACTTGGCAGGAGCTCATGGCTAGGATTTTTCAAACAGGGTCATGACAGTGTATGACCCACAAAGGATTTAGGCCTAAGTGAGTCACTGATGACACCAAAACCCCAGTTTTCCATGGTACAGCTCAAACCAAGCAGGCTTACTTGGTGACTTTGTTTTGATATTTGGTGACTTCCACAAACTTCCCGGTCATGTTCAGCCATCTCAGTGAAGTTAATTTGCCGACAAACCGGGGGAGGGGGCTTATGGGTGGAGCAAGAAAACTTCATTGTGAAGTTACACCTGGCAGCACTACAAAATCTAGGACATAAACATGGAGGAGATGACACAAGAACTGCCAACAACTGCCAGCAAGGCTGAACTGTTTTTATAATATCCTTCGTTGATAAGCAGTGACTTTGAGCTTTCCTAGTGTGCTCCATTTCTCAGTGCGTTAATCTTTTCAAGAATATGTTCGCTTCAGACAGCAAGACCACAAGCAGTCGTCTGGATGCGGAAAGAAGTGTTCAGATATGTTGTACCTTGCTCAAGGGTACAACAACAACAGTTCCTACCCCAGGAATCGAACCAATGACCTTTCGGTTACAAGCCCAGTTCCTTACCCGCTATGCTACACTGCTGCCCCAAATTACCACAAATGGTGTACGACCCTGTATAGGAATGTTCACAGGAAACTTTCACAGGAATAAAAATATTTCACCTGAATCTCCCTTTTAGTGTGGTATTTCACAGCCAGGTGAATTCCAAACTAGCACAAACATCGTTTTTTCTAATAATGCCCTGGTATGAATAAGTTTTCACAAGCAATATATTTTTAACCAGCTGTTCATAATAATGTTCTCTGTACCAATCTATACCTCTAATGGGTCGTAACTCAAAACACTTATACTCACCACAACTAGCTCCATATTCTTCCAAAGCTACTGTACGATCCTGGGGAACTGGTCTGCAGTGTGTATCGCTGACTTGCTTTCTTACGCTTCGTTGTGAAGGACAATCTTCACGCTTGTCCTAAACAAGCAACAATGAATACAACTTAAATCTTTAGCATGCCTGTATACTACAAGCATTTTTGCATGTAGTGATATCTCTCATGTGTTATCAAAAAGCTGCTTCAAAATAAATGTTGTATATTAGTATATACACCATTGTAATTTATTTCCTAAATTGGCCACTGCTGTTTGATAATGCAGCATGCAACATATAAGTGATGTTCCATCAGATTTCAGAAACATTATAATCAAAGAATCGCACAGTCACAAACATGTTTCCGCTCATGTAACAATAACTAAACATAAGTTGGAACTACATTACCAATCTAAGATAACTCTGCAGGAACTGAGGATCCTCAGCCAACCTTGGTGGAAATTCCAGCTTGGTCCCAGTCTGGTTTTAAGCTGGTCCAGCTGGTTTTAAGCTGGTTTGGACAAGGTCAAACTGGCAAGATGGTTTAAATGGCAACCACACTGGCAAGACTATGTCCAGCTGGTGGGCCAGCCTGGTACAGACAACAGACCATCACCAAATTCCAGATGGTGTCTTGCTGGGGCACAAGCTGTTTCCAACAAGATTCCATCTTAGAGAGGTAGCTGGAATTTTCACCAGGGAAGAGCTTTGTGGACAGACCGGAAAGGTTCAGGTGTAAGATCACAAATATGTGGTTGAAGGTTCTGAACTGAACATTCTAATGCTGATAAAACAATCATTTCTGAGCAATAACGTTCTAGGACAATGACTGCTTAGAATGTTGAAAAAATACATTCCAAAAAACTACTCTTCAAAGGGTTAATTACACCGTCATATTCGCAACGTTAGAGCAGCACTTACCCGGTTCCTTTGCCACCGTCCTAAGGGCCAAATATGTATGGGACAAACATTTTGACGGTAGCTAATAAAATAAGCTAACGCTAATATTCAAATATGAATCGGATATAAACAGCAAGCGTTATTTTCTGTGATAAACCTGAAATTAGTAAGCTAAATAATGAACGGTGAATTAAAATACTTTTTCTGTTAAAGTAGTTACTGTAACTGTTCTGTAACGTGATAGCTAAATAACTTAAACGCGTTATCGTTGAATCCTTCTGGTCCAACTCTGCTAAGTTACGAAAAAAGCAAAAGATGCTAGCTAGCTTCTAACTAAACCTCACGATTCTGCTTGTCAGATTTACCAAGATAACCAACTAACGGCAAAATTGGAAACAGATCGATAGGAATGGATGATATTGACTTCGATCCTAGTTTGCTCTAACTACCAAACAAAAAAAACTGTTATATGAAGTGGCTTGCTAAACATGAAGTATTAAAGGTACTTATGTCTCACAAGGATGACGCAATTTCACAACGTTTGACAGCTACTTGTCAAACCGCATGGTCAACCCGTATGTAGCACCGTATGTATGTAACTGTCTAGATATCTTGCAACCAACTTCTACTGCTATAACGTTAAGCTAAATCTACTGTCGAAAAAACCCTTCTTTCTCTTCAAAGGGAGGAGTAATTGGTCCCTAATTTATCCAACGAGATCTGTTTGTCTGCTTTGTCTTTTTTCGCTCTCCCGGTGTTTTTATCTGTCGCGTAAAGTGAGATGTTGGACCCTAGCTACGGTTTGATTCCTGAATCCGCAGTGCAGGCTAGGTAGTTGCATCGGTCACTTAAAGGGGTGCGTTGTGCGTAGTCCCACCCCTTTCTCTGTACCAGTCAACACAACGACCGGTTTCGAGCCGGTTTCAGCTTGATTTTGCAATGTTACTGCAAACCACTTGGAACAAGCTGGAGGGGGGGAAGCGAGGCTTAGCGAGGGGATTTTCTATTTCAGGTTCTTAGAGCCCTCTGCTGACAAAACGCCGTTATTAGTAGGAGACCAGTTCCACGATAAACTGTGTTCACTAACGTCCTTCCATGTGGACGATTGCTTTCTCTTCAGTAGGTTTACTTTGGCCGTTTATGCGAAAGAAATTGCAAAACGCCAGGGAGAGATTCACAGAAATGTTTAGGTTATCGCAATAGACAGTTCATACGTCCATCACCTACCTGTGCGTCTTTCGCAAGGTATCAGATATGTCTTTTTACAGACACGGTCACAAATACGCTATTTTGTAAAGCTTTTGTATTACGTAAAGCTTTTGTGACTCTGCGAAAAAGCTCGATAGATTCGAATAACCGCATCAGTAAACACTGACGCACACCGACACACGCACACACACACACACAGGTTAGCTAAGAATTAAATGCCACAAGTTATAGGAAGCAGTTGAAAAAGCCAATTTTTATTGCAACAGTAATTCATATTACACGTATCATATCTCCAGATAAAAGGAACAGTACAAAATCCGGGTTTTAAATGGGAGAAATTAAACAGTTTCTCTCGCTTCCTTGGCAGCACCAGCAGGAAAACCGAACACAGCTAGTGGTGGAACTTTTAGACTCCACCGTTCAATCACTGAGCTGCGCACCCATTCGAACGAACCTGGTCCACCCCCGCCGCATGTTTAACCAGAATCAAAGAATACAGGCAGGGATAATAAGGCAAAGAGCACTGAAACATACAGTGTGTTATAATGCAGTTACAGGGAGTTTAAAAAAAAAAAAAACACAATGACTGGTCTGTCTAATACTTCAAAGCGCTCCACAAAGCAGTGTCCAGAGAATGTGTGCAGAGACTACGAACAAAAACATAACCCTACCCCACCACCGTATAAGCCCCACATTTGTATGTAAACACAAACATCCACATTAAAGTGTAGTTGTTTGCTTGTGCAGGAAGATCCCAGAAAACCCTGGATAGTGTAATTTATGCTGGTTTATTAGGCTACACGCATGTCTCGATTTGTATTCGTTGCGTCACATTCTCACGTGTGTTGCAGCATCTTTACGAACCATTTTTCATATGGCTCTAACATAGTGGCATCACGTAACCGGTATAATAATTGTGCTTGGTGCAAAACCTGCACCAAGACCACTATGTGATCTTCAATGTGTGGGTCTAAAAATTTTTATTTAACATTTCATTGTGATATAATGTCTAACCATGTGCAAGTGTGTGTTTCCAGGTGCATTAATCCAATTGCATACATGCACGAGTGTTTCCAATGCAAAGCCATTTTAATAATCCCAAACCAATGTATAAAGTGAACTAGTAACGGCTATATTTTATACAGTACATTTAGCATATAACCCCCTAATATAAAGAGAGGTAGAAAGATATAAAAACTTTCATACTTTCACAAAATAGTATAAACTTAAAAATACAAATCTCTTAGATGGCAGTACTACTTTGGTCCCCTCTGTATTCTAAATATTTTTGCTTTTTTCTCAAAATTCATAGATAGAAAAATAGATCCAGAAATAAGAATATAGTAAGAATGTTTCCTTTCAAAAATATTCACATTCATGCTTAAGATGAGTCATTTGGCCAAATATATATATTTATGTGCATGTTTGCATTTACTCTGTGAACATTTGTGTAGCTTTTTGAACAGATTTCTCAGTGGACTCTGAAAATCTGAATGATTGTCAAAAATACTAACCAGGTACTGTGTACACCTGTGTTAAAGCATTTAATCTGTCCATGTGTGCATGTAACCATGAATGTGTTACAGTGTTGCACATACAAACATCTTGGCATGTGGAGGCATAACCATCTCAATCTGGGTAAAGAGCTGTGCATGCAAAAGTGACTGAGTATATAAATCAGTTCCCTGCTGTGGCCAGCAGGGGCACTGTGACAGTCCCTGACGGGCAGGTCACTCTGATTTGGGCTCAGGGGTTTCGCTCTTGGGATCCACCTCCTCGTCACTCTCTGCTCCAGACCGGCCAATCATACGTCGCAAGGTGAAGGGCACGTCCCCGCGCCTGAAAATTAATTCAACCCAAATAAACACATTTCCACACATTCCAGTGTTAACAAGCTCCCACGAGCTGCATCCCAACAAATCCATTTCGTCGCAATCCCATAATGCATTACACAATACACAAGCAGCCGTTCTTACGGTAAAGAAAGCTAAAGATAATAGATTCCCGGTACGATGCAAGATAAGCGACACGAGGGAAGCGAAGTAACGAAGGGGGCGGGGTTACCTGAGCTTGCTCCTGAGGGTGCTGACCTCCCGGTTCATGGCGTCGGCAGACTCGGTGGCGTCCTCCAGCTCGCGCTGCATCTTCCTGCGGTTGGCGTTGGCGCGGGTGGCCTCCTCCTCCGCCTCCTCCAGCTGCCTCTTCAGCTGCTTCATCCGGCTGTTCAGCTTGTCCGCCTGCGGAAATCGGGTCAGAGTCCAGAAGACCGCGCCGTCAGAGACGCGTCGGGAACGCGGCCCGTGGAAACGGGACGAGGAAATCTGGTGCGTCGCTGAACACACGCGAGCGTCCTGCGCGGTTAGGCCCTCGGTCTTGTACTGCTGCATGCCTGCGCAGTTTGCAGTGTATTGGGCAGTGTGTGACAGGGTAGTGAATGGCCTGGTCTTTGTACTGCTGCATGCCTGTGCAGTTTGCAGTGTCATGGGCAGTGTGTGAGTGTAAGGGTAGTGAATGGCCTGGTCTTTGTACTGCTGCATGCCTGCGCAGTTGCAGTGTATTGGGCAGTGTGTGACAGGGTAGTGAATGGCCTGGTCTTTGTACTGCTGCATGCCTGCGCAGTTTGCAGTGTATTGGGCAGTGTGTGAGTGTAAGGGTAATGAATGGCCTGGTCTTTGTACTGCTGCATGCCTGGGCAGTTTGCAGTGTATTGGGCAGTGTGTGACAGGGTAGTGAATGGCCTGGTCTTTGTACTGCTGCATGCCTGCGCAGTTTGCAGTGTCATGGGCAGTGTGTGAGTGTAAGGGTAGTGAATGGCCTGGTCTTTGTACTGCTGCATGCCTGCGCAGTTGCAGTGTATTGGGCAGTGTGTGACAGGGTAGTGAATGGCCTGGTCTTTGTACTGCTGCATGCCTGCGCAGTTTGCAGTGTATTGGGCAGTGTGTGAGTGTAAGGGTAATGAATGGCCTGGTCTTTGTACTGCTGCATGCCTGGGCAGTTTGCAGTGTATTGGGCAGTGTGTGACAGGGTAGTGAATGGCCTGGTCTTTGTACTGCTGCATGCCTGCGCAGTTTGCAGTGTATTGGGCAGTGTGTGACAGGGTAATGAATGGCCTGGTCTTTGTACTGCTGCATGCCTGCGCAGTTGCAGTGTATTGGGCAGTGTGTGAGTGCGAGGGCACTGACGGACCTGGTCTTTGTACTGCTCAGAGTTGCGCCGCTCGTCGTCGACCTGCAGGAAGGCCTCCTTCAGCTTCTTCTCTGTACGCCGCACCAGCTTCGAAGCCTGCTGCCTCTCCCTGAGGGCACAAGGACACGGCGACAGTGAGAGAAAGGAGAGAGAGAAGACAGAGAGAGAGAGAGAGAGCGCGAGTGAGACAGAGAGACAGAGAGGAAGAGAAAGAGAGACAGAGAGTCAAGTGAGCCAGGATCTCACCGGGTCTCCATGTCCAGCTGCTCCTCCAGCTGGAGGATCTTGGCCTCCAGGGAGGTGATGCTGGCCTTGTACTTGCTCTTGACGGTCCCCTCCAGCTCCTGCAGCTTCAGCTTCAGCTCCTTGTTCTGGCGGTCCAGCTGTGAGCGCGCCCCCTCCAGGCGCTGAGAGTTACTGCGCTCCGCGCTCAGCTCAGTCGTCATCTGCTCAGCCTGAGAAAGGCGAGAGGACAGGGGCAAGAGTTCAGTCAGTCTAGGAATACGGTCCCAATCTGTGCTCATTTCAGCGCACCTGAAACCTGCAGACAAAACATGAGATACAGTTCCTAGGCTCACACATGCCAACGGGAAAACCTTTAAAGTCAATCTGCTTTTAGAGTCCAAAGTTCAAAGGCCCCATATAAACTTTAAAATTGGCCAAAAATTTAAATTAAATAAACCAGTGGGCATAAATGGCCCTGAAAATTAATGTTGCCCCAGAAGCTCTTTCAAGCCCAATCCACATCCCAATTCTGATGTAAATTTAGTGTGATCAATGATCAGTTTCTACATGCACAATTTACAGAAAACATGGACATAGCTTTTCAAAAAAAGTAAATTTTTAGAATTTTAAAACCCAAATTCATTTTTTATAATTTCTGACTTCCAGTGATTTCGAAGGAACATGAGAGGTGTACAGAGAGCAGTACGTAATGATTCACGCTCTCTCAGGTCAGGTTCGCCCTCTCTGCCCGTCCCGGGTACCTGCGCAGTGGCCCTCTTCAGACGGTCGTTGACCAGCTCAGTGTTGCACTGCTCCTCCTCCAGATCCTCCTCCAGCTGGGCGATCCGCGCCTCCAGCCTCCGCTTCTCATCGGCCATCAGCGAGCTGAAGGGGAGGGAGGGCGGGAGGAGGTGAAGGAGGGAGGGAGGGAGGAGGTGAAGGAGAGGGAAGGAGGGAGGGAGGAAGTGAAGGAGAGGGAGGGAGGGAGGGAGGGTGGGAGGAGGTGAAGGAGAGCAGGACGTGGAGTGGCAGAGAGTGAAAAAACATCAGCAGGATGGGGTCAGCTTCTGAGATGGTCCACATCGAGGTTCAAAGGTTGTGAACCAACAAGCACGTTTTAAAGATTCAGTTACAGCCAGTGGAACTTTCTTAGTCATATACAGGAGGCCACAGCAAGCTTTCAGATACATTTGAGGCATCGCACTAAGTAGACTAAGTACATTTGTCCTAATACTGTAGCTTATTCTTCTGCCTAGTTGGCTTTGCAGATGTTAGACCAGAATAGTGTTCATTGTTCTCGGCTAGAAATAGCTGTACAAAATAAGTAATTGTACCTTACTGAACCCGTGTTCAGCAGTTGTCTACGATCATGAAAATGCACTTTTTTTGTACGTCGCTTTGGATAAAAGCGTCTGCCAAATGAATGTAATGTAGACAAGGCACTACACATTTGAGCCGTCGCACTGAACAGACAGGGCACTAAGCAGGCAGGGTACTAAGTAGGCCGTACTTCTTGGAGGCTTGACTGTTGATCTCATCCTGCAGCTCGTCCCTCTCCAGCTGAGCTTGCCTCTTCATCCTCTCTGCTGCGGCCAGGTCCTGAGGAGGAGGAGGAGGGATGAACAGTCAGCCAAGCGAGAGTGAGAGGAAGCACGGTGACTATGTTTGGGGGAAGGGGTGGAGATCTGGGTAAAGAGAGGGGGAGAGCAGAGAAGGGGAAGGGGACGGGGCGGAGGACAGGGACAGCCCTGCGGCCTGACCTCCTGCAGCTGCATGTTGTCGGCCTCCATGGTTTTGATCTTCTTCTCGTTCTCCTTGGCCTGGGCGAGCGCCTCCTCGCGGGCAAGACGGGAGTCCTCTATCTCCCTCAGGAGATCTTTCATCTGGGCCTGCCAGGGGGGAAGAGAGTCCTAAACATCTGCATTCTGCGTGTGTTTGTGTGGGAGTGTGTGTGTGTGTGTGTAAACTGAGCTGTGATGGTACCTGCAGTTTCTTCAGCTGTTTGAGGGCATCGTCCCGGTTCTTGTTGGCCATGTCGATCTGGGCCTCCAGCTCCACCAGGTCCAGCTCCAGCTTCTTGCGGGCAGCAACGGCCACGGACCGCTGCTTACGCTCATCCTCCAGCTCCATCTCCATCTCCCGCACCTGGGGTGGGGGGGTGGGGGGGGTGGGGTGATCGTTTCACTCACGCCAGGTTTTAAACATACGCGGCTGCGTCCAAAATCTCTAAAGCTGCTTCCATTCTCCAGCCGTTCCATAGAACATGGAAGGGGTCAAAGCTACCTCAGATTGGTGGAATGGTAAAGAAAGAAAATGAAGAACATCGCTTCAGGGCATTCAGACAGTTCCCAGTGTCTGCTGTTGGGGAGGGGAAGCCTGTTGACATGAGCACGAGTAGATCTCGCGTGCACCACGCACCTGCTTGACCAGCTGTCTCTTCTTCTCCTCTCCCATCTCGTCGCGGGCCAGCAGGTCCCTGTCGAACTGGGCCTTCATGGCCTGCATGTTGACCTCCAGCCGCAGCTTGGCGTCCTCCGTGGCCTGCAGCTCGTCCTCCAGCTCCTCCAGCTGCGTGCGCATCTCCTCCAGCTGCTGCTCCATCCCTCGCTTCGACTTCTCCAGCTCGTGCACCTGGAGAGAGGAGTGTGGAACGTGACCGTGAGCATTATTGCAACTTCCACTTGGACAATATGACTTATTTCTCAAAATATAATTATGAATGACATCACACAACCTGTATTTTAGGAAATCTAGGTAGTGTTTTTCATCTTAAGACACTGGCAATGAAGTTAATACATGTGTAAACATCTTTAGCTGTGAATAAAATGTACATGTACATCATTTACAAATGTATAAAGGTCACACTTGCTTGGTCCGTACCATTTCAGAGCGAATAAAAAGCATAATCCCCTTACGCTTTTGCCCACGTCGTCTTTGGAGGAGACCAGGTCCTCCATTTCGGCCTTCAGCAGTTTGTTGGCCCGGTCCAGCTCGTTCCTCATGTCCGACATGGCCTCCAGCTCCCGGGTCAGCGCCAGAGCCCGCGTCTCCTTCTCCCGGGCCTCCGCCTCGGCCCGGTCCCGCTCCTCAGCGAACTGGGTAGAGTTGGCCTTCTCCTCCGCCAGCATCTACACAGACAGGGAGAGGAGGAGGACGATGCTGCCGTGAATGATCCATTCCAGCCAACAGATTGCCTGCAGGAGCTATTTCTCAAAGGTTTTTAAGACACAGCATGTCTGAAACTTATTTTATTTACCTCCAAAGATACTTTTAAATTCCATGAAAGACGGACACCGGCTGTCCGATAAGCATTAGCCTGTTCGGGTGTGTTGCTAGCGGCCGTAAACAGTAAAGTGGAGCATATTTTTTTTTGCTGGAAGATGATAAAAAATCTATCAAGAAGCAGTATGTGTTCATCTGTGACCCATATTTCCTCGTGCATTTACCTGGTCAAACTTCTTCTGCTTCCTCTCCAGGTTGTGTACGATCTGCCGCAGGTGGTCCTGGTCCACCAGCATGTCGTCCAGCTCCTGCTGCAGGCGGGTCTTGGTCTTGTCCAGCTTGTCGTAGGCGGAGCTCTTCTCCTCCAGCTGCTGGGTGACGCCCTCCAGGTCCCTCTGGATCCTCTTCTTCCCCTCCTCCACGCCCTCCAAGGCGCACGCCTCGTGCTCCAGCTTCTTCTTCATCTCCGCCAGCTGTGCGGGCAGGGCAAAAGGGGTCAAGGGTCAAGAGGTGGAAGGACAGCAAGCCAGCGAGGGACAGGAAACTGTGCTCAATGAACGTCTTCAAACTTTTCGAGGCAAAGCGTTGGGGTGTGTGCCACAACACAGCACAGGACTCTGTAGGTCTTGGACAGAGCCACTGTAGGCTGTAGGTGAACCGAAAAGAGGCTGGAACATACTACCGAATACCTCATGAGTCTGTGAATACGGTGAACACAGCTTTGATAAGTGGTAGAGGGAGGTGACGCAGGATAGCTGAAGGGGAGAGGACTGAGAGGCCCTACAGAGAGAGAGAGAGAGGTGGAGACAGCAGGATGGGGAGGGGGCCAGTGTTACCTGAGACTGAAGACTGGCGAGCTGCCTCTCCACGTTCTTCTTGCTCTCTTCCTCCTCCTCCACCTGCTCCCTCAGGCTGTTCTGCTCATCCTCCAACTGCCGCAGGCGGGTGGAGAGAGAGAGCTTCTGCCGAGTCTCCTCCTGTAGCAGCTCCTGCAGGAGGAGAGAGGGGGAGGAGGAAGAGGAGGTTAGATTCCGCCAGGACCTCCAAAATGGAAACGCTGCCATCGCAAAAAAAATCACCACACGATTCCCAAAGCATAAAAAAAAAAACCTTAATAAAACAATTGAAAGGCAGACTATATTAAACAGAGTGGGGCTGTGGATAAACACCACGCAGTCTGAACAGAAATGGAGTGTGAATGCACGTGTTGGCGGGAGACGCCGTGGCGACGCGAGAAGGCCGTCGCACCTGCACGTCCTGCAGCTGGGACTCCACCGCGGAGCAGTCCTTCGACGCCTTGATGGACTTCCCCTCGACCTCGCTGAGCAGCCCGTTCACGCTGTCCAGCTCCAACTGCGGGGGGCGGGGGAGAAAGCGGTCAGCGTGTCCCTGCTAACGTGTGACCCCCCCCCCCCTTCCCCCTCCCCCGGAGACCCCCCAGGCCCGCTCTCTCCCCCTCACACACCTGCAGTTTGGACACCTTCTCGGCCAGCTCGTGCCTCTGCCGCTCGGTCTCGCCGTGCTTGACCTGCAGCTCCTGCAGCTGCGACTCGGCCTTCTTCCTGCGGCTCTCCGAGTCGCTCTTCCCCTGCGTCAGCGTCTGCAGCTCGATGCTCAGCTCGTTCCGCTCGCTCTCCAGCGCCTGCTTGGCCTTCTCCACGGACACCTTGTTCTGGACGGACAGACAGACATGCTCGTGTCACACAGTAAGTTGTTGCCCGATGGAGAGTAACACGGTTACGGAAAAGGCCACTTATTTTCCTCCATTTCCACCTTTATTAAAATTATAATGAGAATCATGCTACAGAGTGTGTCTCTGTCCTTTGAGAAATTGTGCAGTGAAATGCAAATAAGAAAGGCACAACTTCCTGTGTACAATGTAAAAATGTATAAAAACATTCTACTGCATGTGTGATATGGATCTCGGCTTATTTGCAGTTGTACAAATAATGAGTTTGCTAACAAGAAAAAGCTGTTGATTTATGTCACAAGGTTAGATTCTTCTCCTATTATAACTTGGTCAGGATCAGACAAAGGTTAGTTATGTCCCATTATGTAAGACCATAGGATTGACAGAGGCTGTACTTTTTTTCCCCCACATCACTGCTTATCTTGACTGGCCCCACGCGGTTAGCCATTAAGTGCCTGTAATAAACATCGCCATAAAAGGAAAACTTCATTTGGGTTAGTTACTCAGTAAATGAGTGTCACATCCTGTGGTTCTGCCTCTGGGTAAGTGAGTCAGCGCGGGAGTGAGCACGCTCATTACGTAATGGGTGGTAAAAGACCCGCACCCGCTTGGCCTGCTCCAGCTGCGCAGTGAGTTAGCGCTCACCCGCTTGGCCTGCTCCAGCTGCGCAGTCAGTTAGCGCTCACCCGCTTGGCCTTGCCAAAGCTGCGCAGTGAGTTAGCGCTCACCCGCTTGGCCTGCTCCAGCTGTGCAGTCAGTTAGCGTGTACCCGCTTGGCCTGCTCCAGCTGCGCAGTCAGTTAGCGCTTACCCACTTGGCCTGCTCCAGCTGCGCAGTCAGTTAGCGCTCACCCGCTTGGCCTGCTCCGGCTGCGCAGTCACAGTTAGCGCTTACCCGCTTGGCCTGCTCCAGCTGCTCGTTGAGCTCGTCGAAGGCCTGGCTGTGCTTCTGCCGCATGTCCGCCACCTGCTGCTCGTGCACGTGGGCCTCGTCCTCCAGGGTCTTCTTCAGGTGCGCCACCTCCGACTCGCGCTTCGATCTGACCGAGCCGGAGAGACGGACTCGAATCACTGAGAGGCGGCGTACGCGCAGAACTGTTCAATCCTTACCGTGGGACAGATCCCGGGTGCGTGATCAATAAGCTTTCTCCAGCGGCTGTTAATTGTATGTGTATGAAACTGCAGCCTACAGTAGCCTACGCTGAAGACATGTATGCATTGAAGCGGTGAGTGCACCGCAGACCCCTACGAGGGCAGGTGCGCGTACGCACCTGAGCTCCTGCTGGGCGGCGGTGGAGTCCAGCGTGTCCTCCAGCTCGGTCTTCAGCGCCTCCAGCTCCTCGCCCAGGTCCCTGCGGTGCTTCTCGGCCTTGGAGCGAGCCGCCCGCTCCAGCTCCAGGTCCTCCTGCAGCTCCGACAGCTGCGCCTCCAGCTCCCGGATCTTCTTCTGGGCCATGTTCTTCTGCGCTGCCTCCTCCTCCATCCTGAGTTAGGAAGGAGATGGAGGGATGAGAGAGAGAGAGAGAGAGAGAGAGAGAGAGATGAGAATGCAGTTCTACATGCAGAGGTGCTCACAGATGAGACTGACGCAGATAAGTACACACACACACACACACAGACAGACACACAGACAGACAGCTCTGTTATAAGGAGTTGCACACACAAGGTGAGACAGGTGGGTACAGGTGAGGACAGGTGATCTTACCTGGCCAGGGCTGCCAGAAGCTCCTCCTCCTTCTTGGCCAGCTGGGCGCGGAGCTCGGCGATCTGGGCCTGCAGCTCGGCGATCTGGTCGTGCAGGTCGGTGGAGTCGCCCTCCAGCTTGCGCCGGTTCTTCTCCAGCTCCTGCCGCTGCTTCTCCTCCTTGCGGAGACGGTCTGGGAGAGGGGGGGGAGGGGGGGGGAGACGCGCGTGTTAGGGGACGTGTGGAGGTGCAGGTCGGGCGGTGAGGGCTGGACCCTGGACCCGGTGCGTCAGGCTCACCCTCCAGGTCTGTGATCATGGCCTCGTGTTTGTTCTTCAGTTTCTGCAGGCTCTTGGACTTCTCCTCCTCTTCCGCCAGGTTTGTGGTGAACTCAGAGATTCTGTCCTCCAGCAGCTTCTTTTCCTGTAGAAGCACATCACAGCCATCAGCTCAAAATCCACAGAAAACCACCAAACCAGCCCACAGCTGTGCATACTACCCACATAACCCCACTCAAATACCACCCTGCCCATCAACACAGTCCACAAACAACCCTCAAACCACAAGGGCTGGGCCTGCTTACCCCAGTAACATGGTACCGATGCCCGCCGTGAGCCAGGATTCACTAACCTTGGCCAGTTTGTTGTTCTGGTCGTCCAGCACCATCACGTCCTCCTCCACCTTCTTCAGCTTGGCCTCCGTGGTCACCTTCTCCAGCTGCAGCTTCTGCCGGGCGGCCTCCTCCTCATCCAGCTGTGTCTCCAGGTCCTGCAGAGAGACGGAGAGAGAGAGAGAGAGGGGGAAAGGTGTAAAGGGCTATAAATAACTGCCATTTTAAGTGTATTTTAACTGTAATGGTTTCACATAGTAGTCCACTCATCCAGAGCTCCACTCTCATACGCAGTAAAAATGGAAAACAACGCTGATAAATATCTTTAGATACACTGCAGCTGAGCAGCTCTAACACCCACACACCTCCCCTCTCCCACATATTCAAGTCTCAATGTACCATCAGTACACCCTGTTGTGCAGTTGCAGGGACCTTGCCTTTAGATGTGCTAAACCATGATTCTCGTGTATGCGCCTGTCTTACCGTTTGTGTGATAGTGTTCGCGTGTGAACACGCAGATTACATTAACGCATGGGAGGGTTCCTCCTAAACCCTGTCAGCACCTCAAAGGTGTGTGTGTGTGGTTGAGCAGATGTGGTGATAACTGACCCCTCCCCTTAAACAGGTAAACATACAGCCTCTTAACACCTGTTCTTCTTCACATCAGCTCTCCCTCTCCCTCGCTCCCTGCAGGCCTGCCCTCACCGTGATGTTCTGCTGCATCTTCTTCCTCTCGGTCTGCAGCTGAGTGACCCGCTCCTCCTCCTCCTCCACGCGGGACTCCAGGTCGTGCAGGATGTCCTCCAGCTCCTGCTTGCGGGCGGCCAGGCGGGCGCGCATCTCCTCCGCCTCCGCGCACAGCTCCGTCTCCGCCTGCAGCTGCTCCTGCAGGGCCAACTTCTCCGAGCTCAGCTGAGGTGCAAGGAGAGGGACAGGGAGTTCAGCCCCTGGACTAGATTTCAGCCCGCGCTAGCTATCTCTGGACCGAGGGTGTTCAGCCCATGCTAGCTAGCTCTGGACCAGGGTGTTCAGTGTGCGCTAGCTAGCTCTGGACCGAGGGTGTTCAGCGCGCGTTAGCTAGCTCTGGAGTGAGGGTGTTCAGTGTGCGCTAGCTAGCTCTGGACCAGGGTGTTCAGTGTGCGCTAGCTAGCTCTGGACTAGGGAGTTCAGCCCGCGCTAGCTAGCTCTGGACCAGGGTGTTCAGTGTGCGCTAGCTAGCTCTGGACCAGGGTGTTCAGTGTGCGCTAGCTAGCTCCGGACCGGGGGCATTCAACACACGCTAGCTAGCTCTGGACCAGGGGCATTCAGCACACGCTAGCTAGCTCTGGACCAGGTTGTTCAGCCCGCGCTAGCTAGCTCTGGACTAGGGAGTTCAGTGAGCGTTAGCTAGCTCTGGACCGGGGGCATTCAGCACACGCTAGCTAGCTCTGGACTGAGGGTGTTCAGCCCGTGCTAGCTAGCTCTGGACCGAGGGTGTTCAGCCCATGCTAGCTAGCTCTGGACCGAGGGTGTTCAGCCCGTGCTAGCTAGCTCTGGACCGAGGGTGTTCAGCGCGCGCTAGTTAGTTCCAGACCAGGGGCAATAAACAGGCGCTAGCTAGCGCCATACCAGCTAGCTCTGGAAGTTCAGCACAGGAAGAAGGGTGCTACTAAAAGAGACGCTCTCACACCTGCTGTTGTTTGGCCTCGTATTCCTTCAGCTGCTCCTCGGCTTGCAGCTGCCTCTCCTTCACCTTGATCAGCTCCTCATCCTTGGCCAACATCTCCTCCTCCTGCCGGGTCACCTGGAGCAGCGGCTTCACCTGTGCGAGAAGGGAGACGATGTGAACTCATGCTTCTGCAACAGTGACAGGGATAAATGACGAATGATGGATCCAGGAGCAGTGTGACTCCTACCTTGGTGAAGAGCCTCCACCACTGCCAGTTCCTCAGCTTGAGGTAGGCAGCACAGTTCCTCTGGATCACTTTCATGGCCGTAAGCTGCTGCTGTCTCTTGGCAAAGGCTCTGAGAGAGAGAAGACGGGCACAAAGAGATTCAATAAACTTTCAATCGCATAAGTCCTCTCAGTTGAGTTCAAATGTTTTTTTGGTCACAGCGGAATGCATGTAGGCAACAAACTCCAGGAAGGTGAATGACTTAATGACAGCATAATAAACTAATGACTGATGGTTCATCTCGAGTATATATTTGTTCCCTGCATTTCAGACTCATAAACTCTAACACTGCACTACAGCAGTTCTCAAACTCGATCCTGGGGGTACATGCCCGTTTTCATTCCAACCTCAACTGCAATCCCAGAAATTTAACATTTCTAATTTCCACTAATCAAGGTGCTTAGCAAAGATGCTAGTGGTTGATTAATAGAATCAGGTGTGTGCACCCACACTGGCCCTTTCTGGATAAGACTGGGGACCTCAGCTCTTGGTCCCCCCCCAGGACCAAGTCTGCAAATCACTGCACTACAGAGTCTGAGATACCACATCAATCAGTCCACAGAAACTGCAGTCTACAGCCCTTACTTGCGGGCGACGTAGCCCCGGCACCAGGACTGGAAGCTGATGATGACGTCGGTGATCTTCATGTCCCGCTCCTCCTCCAGGTGGGCCAGGACCCCGGCCCGGAAGAACACTTTGCTCTGGCCGATCCGGAACAGGTTCGGGTCCAGCTCCAGAGCTTTGATCTGAGGGCAAGCACCGGGCACGGATTTCGTCACCAGCACCCATCGTGCCCACCCACAGGAAGGCACCACGCCCACCCGACACCACGTTCACACACACACAGAGGCATAAAAATCACACTGGACAAACACATCATTTAACCACCTTGTCACCTAAGTCGTATTGTAAATTTGTGAACGGGAGGCACTTTGCCGCGCAGCCTCAGGAAACAGGCTGAGCTGAAAGGGTTCGGGCCTCACCATGAGCGCACAGGCCTGCTTGCCGTCCATGAAGCCCTTGGGAATGGCGTTGGGGGTGAGGATCTCATACCTGGGGAAGAAGGACAGGGTGTTTAAAAAGAGCACTGCCCGTGGTGCACGCCCCACAGGAACAGCCCCCAAAATGCAGCTGAGCGTACCTCTGTCTGAACTCCTGGAAGACGATCCGGTTGGGGAAGCCCTGTCTGCAGATGCGGATCCCCTCCAGAACACCGTTGCACCTCAGCTGGTCCAGGACCAGGTGGGGGTCCAGCTTACCCGCCTGAGAGAGAGAGGGAGGAAGGGTCAGGTGGTGGTTTAGAATTGATCTAGAGTACACCCTCAAGAATTTAATTATGGAACAACCATTTTGTGGAATTCATATCACGTAGGACCAAATGAATAAAACCAGTGCAATACAAGAATATTTTCATTTCTGCAGTCAAAATATCTATGTTGATCTCTTCAATGAAAAAAAAATAGTAACATTTATTTATATCCAGTGGATTAATTCCCGTTCAAATAGACTATTGCTTCCGCACTCTACACATTGACTTTAGGTCACTGATACGGCATTACTGCCCAGTGCCTGAAGCAGGCTCAACTCCGGCACCTTCTTCTCGTGGTTGGGGATGATGCAGCGGACGAAGTTGGGGTTGGTGTTGCGCAGGGTGGCCATCAGCTTGGCGAGCTGCTCCTTGTACAGCTGCCCCACCGTGCGGAACATGCCCTTGCGGGTCTTGAAGGCCCCCACCATCGAGTCCGACATTCCGGCCACCTGGTCCAGGCCCACGATCCGGTCCACTGGAGGGGAAACCATGGGCAACGGTGAGGTGGGAAGCAGGCGAGAGGAGGCGGCACAGGGAGGAAGGAATCGGTGTAGTTTCAAGGAGGTACGGACAGTGAGAGCGAGAGCGATCATTTTGGAACTCGAAACAGACACGGTTATTACATTAAATAGACACCCGGATGGTCGCGATCATAGAAGCGTGCTCTCGCAATCCGTCACTCCAAAAACATTATGGTAGAGGGGAGCGTAGAGAAACACTCAGTGAATGCAAAAACGCAGGAGAGATGACAGAAGCAAGGAGTCAAATGATGTAAAGCATGGGCAAATACAGATTTTTACACAACTTGAAGCAGTCAGAGAGTGCCATTACACACTTGTGTACAGGCTGTTAAATAAACAGGTGTGCAAAGTCTAATGTGATTATATTTACACTCATTAGCACCAGTTTGGTTAATTTCTCTAAAGACTGTTGTGCTCTCATAACATTTTCACACCCATGCAGTATATACCAGCTGTTGCAGTACCACTGGACACCACCAGGTAGACCCAAATACAACACCAAGCGCTCAATAGAAGAGAAATGGACAGTGGAAGGTGTTCCCTTTAAGAATTCACTGAAAAACAATCAATGCATGAAATTTAACTTAACACTTGAACAGCAAAAGCCCTAATTTCAGATGAACTCAGGAAAAAGCTGAAGCAAAAAGAATGAACAGGGGAGGGGTAACAGCAACCGACATTGAGGACAAGGGACAGAGAAAAAGGAGAAGTAAAAGAAATTGTTGCTAGTCCTGAAAAGGGAGAAACGTATGGAGAGAAAAGGTCAAATGAAAATAGAATGTTAACAAAAGACCCTGATCACCCAAGTCAAGATGGAGAATAGGAAAGTGCAGATAAAAACAGGTACTCTGACAACTCAAAGAGAGGAAGAGAGGAAGAGAGAAAGGCAATGTTGATAAACAGCCCAGGAATCAAGAGGTGGAACGTGAAAGGACAAAACAAGGACAAACACACCATAAATATAGGAAAGGAAATAAACGGAGAAATGGAGGAAGAGAAAAGGGTTTTTATGAATACATACAGTAAATATTCCAAGTAAACAGTCCAGCATAATGTTTCAGATGATTTTCACAGGTGTACTATAACAAAGGGACCTTTACCACTCTGAACCTGTTCATTGTCCATAATTGCTTAAAACGCACAGTGGTTTGGAGCATTCTACTACATAATTACATGAATTAATTTCTGTAATAAAATATGAACAAATGCCATGTTTGTTCTTACAGTTCAGAGATAATTAAATCCTGCTGCGACTTAAATCAAGAGTGAAACATTTCACTCTTTACTGTAGTGTATATATATATCCACAAAACCGCTCTCCTTCTTACCATCTCTCCACAGATCGGACACAAACTTGTCCGAGGACTGGTTCAGCAGGGTGGTCACGTTGTCGTTCAGGGGGTCCATGTTCTTCATCAGCCACTCATCCGCCTTGTAGTCCACCTGAGAGGGACAGGAAGTGTCTCAAATCACACCTGTGCGTCTGGCAGCCATTTAATCTCTTTTTGTCATCAAAGAAGCCAATTTTCCTTATCCAGGAGCGCTCTGGAAGCCATGGCGATCACACAAGAACCGTGTAAGGAATCCCCTTACCTTCCCAGCATAGTGCATGATGGAGAAGTCAGAGTCGTCTTTGAGCTTCTTGGCCTTGTGGAACTTGGGGTGGGTGCCCTGTTCCTGAACCACCTTCGCCACGAAGGATTTGTCTGTGGCCTTGGGGAACCAACACTCCTCATCCAGAAGGGCCAGGATTCCAGGGGGACTGGTCTGGGAGAAGAGGGGATAAAGAAGGTCCATGGTCAGTTGGGGCCAGTGGGGCCAGTGTGGGGAGGGGGGGAAACACAGACACCACAGGGTAAGAGAGAGTAAGGGAGAGGCTCACAGGTTTCTCGATGAGGTCAATGCAGGGCTGCAGGTCCAGGC
Source organism: Anguilla anguilla (assembly GCF_013347855.1). Taxonomy (NCBI): domain Eukaryota; kingdom Metazoa; phylum Chordata; class Actinopteri; order Anguilliformes; family Anguillidae; genus Anguilla; species Anguilla anguilla. Next base: position 68,233,320 of record NC_049202.1, on the reverse strand, counting down.
CGAAGTCGATGAAGCTCCACTCGATGCCCTCCCTCTGGTACTCCTCCTGCTCCAGGACGAACATGGTGTGGTTGAAGAGCTGCTGCAGCTTCTCGTTGGTGTAGTTGATGCACAGCTGCTCAAAGGAGTTCAGCTGTAGAGAGAAAAAAAAAGGCATGAAGGCTTGGAATTCTCTTACCAGACTTACTCTACTGATGGCAAAGGGGATAGCTCTTTTCTGACTCCCTTTTCTACCTCAAAGATCTCGAACCCGGCGATGTCCAGGATGCCGATGAAGGAGGCGCCCTGGCGCTTGGTCTTGTCCAGGGCCTTGTTGATGCGCATGACCAGCCAGCGGAACATCCTCTCGTAGGTGGCCTTGGCCAGGGCCTCCACGGCGAACTCGGCCTGCTCCTGGGTCTGGGCCTTCTGCACAAAATCGCGGCCCACCTTGATCCTGGGGGACAGGATGGCCCGGGTGAAGTCCGTCACGTTCATGCCCATCAGGTGGCACACCTTCTGCGCGGCTGAGCCAGACATGGGGGTGGGGGGGGGGCGGGGTTAGAATACTGCTGCAGTGGGAGGGGCTTATTTACACCTATCCACTCATTTACTGAGACATCGATTGGCTGGCAGTACCCGTGTCATCAGGCATGGAGGCCTGGTCGGAGTGTCGCTCCTTCTTGAAGCTCATGTTCCCCAGCTGGAGAACCGCTGACACGACCTTCAGCAGACCTGGGGGGAGGAGGGGGGGAGGGGGGGGGGCGGGAGAGGAGCAGGGGAATGAATTTCACACACCTCAAATTCAGGGAGGAAGAGGAGGAGGAAAGGGGGACGGAGGATGTGCCTCACCGATCTGCTCGTCCTCCGGGATGCTCATGATCTTCATGGCATCCATGGTCTCCACAAAGAGGTCCTTGTCCTGCTGGCCCGGGATGGTCACGTTTCCGTTGGACAGGAAGCGGTAGTTTTTATAGTCCTCCAGACACAGCTCCGCTGAGTGGGCAGGAGGACAGGGGGAGCATTAATACGGTTCATACAGACACACACCAGCACCCTGCTATTCTGCATACGACACAATGACTGAACTATGCGCACTCTATATGTACTGTATGCAGTCCGTTTTTTACTGCAGCTTATTTTACTCCATTGTCCACTGTATTTCAGTTGTTCAGCCATCTTGGGAGAAGCAATGTGACTTCCAGCGCAAGCAGGGCTTTATGAGTCGAGCGCATAACTGCCGGCACTCATCGCGGAGACGGATGATAATATTCTCACTGCGTAGTTTGTCGCCAGCCCCCGTCAGCATGTAGTAAAAGAGGTGGAAGGTCCTCTCGTCCTTCGCCTGGCGAATGGCACGGGACTTCTCCAGCAGATCTGTCAAAGAGCGCGTCAAGGGAAGGCACCAGGCCAGAAAGAAATAATAGCCATACGATGTGTACGTGCGTGGGTGGGTGCGATCGTGTGCGTGTGTGTGTGTGTGTGTGTGTGTGTGTGAGGGCGTTCGTCCATATAGAAGTTCAGCAATTAATCTGCATTTCAGATCTTATTCATCTCAGATGTTTCGAAGACACTAAAAGGTGCTTGGCTTGGCAGGTTAGACACAGAGTGAAAGGATACAGGTCTCGATGTTGGCTCCCACGATGTAACCATTCACATCAAAGTTGATTCTGATGAATTTCCCCTGAAAGGCAATGAGAGGGAGGGACAACAGTCATTAGAGGATGTCATCAAAGTAAATAGAGCTTTGACAAAAATTCATACTACAAATCGTTGATGAAATTAACAGAAAATATGTGATTGTTCTTACGAATCTGGAAGAGTTGTCATTCTTGACCGTCTTAGCATTGCCAAAGGCCTCTAGGATGGGGTTAGCCTGCAGCAGCTGCTTCTCCAGCTCCCCCTAGTGGACAACATTGGTATTGAACAATACTCTATTATAATGGCCTAGCACAAATGAGTAGTGGCCACTTCGGTTTACACTGCAAACTAAACTAAAGTACCACACACTTAAACATAGGTTTACAAAGAAATGGGCAGAACTACAGCTTTACACATATTGCTCCCAGAAACGGTCCTTTCATTCAGTTTAAGCTGGTCCAGTCTATACTTCACACTGCTCGCCAGTGGCCAAGCCGCAAGGGAAGCCATACAGTCCACAGGCGTATCAAGTGCTGACCAGCATTTTATTTACACGGTTTACATTTAATGCAGTTCTTTTTGCATATAAACCCTCTGAAGTTGGAACGGTTCTCCTGGCCGTGATATAGTAAGACGAATTTCCCCAATTACCTACTCTGTGTGGAAATACTACATCACTAATGAGGCTAAATACACCACTACAAGCTGATGCGTTTCGGTTTATTAAACAAAACTGACAGAGCATGTTCATAACACTCGACACAGCCAACTTACTGTTTGTGCACACATGTTCTTAACGAAAACTTTCCCCTCCACCCACTGTTCACTCTAATCCCACACATTGAAACGGCACAGAGTGCATCTCAAACAAGCACAGGCAGTAAAAACCCCACACAGAAATGCTCGTCCTGACCCAGCCAAAAGCCAGTGCTGACCTGTCCTTTCACCACCCGCCCGCCCACAGGACAGTGACCCCCACACACCCCATGCAGAGAGACATACTGCAGGTCAGGTCCAGCTAAAGACACCGCCTGTCCCCCGCTGCACCAGGTGAGGCGATGACACGGGGGGGGCCACAGCAATGACCGCAAACCACGGTGTCTTAAATTCGGCGCGTACACAAATCAGGCACACTCGCACAAAAAGCACACAACCACACATCCACACAGAAACAAGAGGGCACTGCTGACAAGTATATTATTACAATTAGACGGGCAGACAAAGGGCGACTTTACCTTTAACAGGGCCTAGGAATACAGTGCACCTATGCTGTGTAGTGATTACATAGACCTGTGATCCGACTCACGCAAGCACACAAGCAGGTACGCAATCCAGCACACCCTTCATCCCAAATCAAAATACACCCCCGTGCCCGTACACGTGCCAACACACACACACAAGCAGGTACGCAATCCAGCACACCCTTCATCCCAAATCAAAATACACCCCCGTGCCCGTACACGTGCCAACACGCGTGCGCGCACACACACACACACACACACACACACACACACAAAGGCCGACAAAAATGCATAATTCACACAGAGAAGATCGAGAGAGATACTGAACGACACGGATGCAGAGTATAAATCACAGCTCAATCAAACGTGAGCTCCAGGGACAATATGTGGAGCAACTCGTTTGTTGAAAAAAATCTCAATCGTTCTTGTCTGTATGAATTTTCACAAAATTCCCCATTTTGAGCAACACCAAAGCCATGTCAACGTGACCAACACTTTCCTCGGTTAGTAACCAACTCATCGCCACACAGAGCACCCCCTCCAGTAGAACAGAACAAAAGAGACAGAGGGGGATGGATGGAGAGAGTGATAAAGGAAGGAGAGGAGAATGAGAGAGAGGGGGAGTAACTCACATGTGACAGGGTTGCTGTGCTCTGGAGATGGAGAAAGAGAGACAACCTTTTGAAACTTTTTTTTAAATGGAGTGATGGACCAACTGCCCTTTAAAGACAGACTGGACTCCCCACAGCCTCTGCATCATAACCTTACATGATTGTACAGCATTTATTCCGGAGTGACTCACCCTTATCCTAAAAGTACCTGTGAAAAGAGCAACTCTACACGCTACTGCAGAAATTAAGTGGGCCATATTAGGACTTCCTGCCGTACATCGCAAACGCATTGCAAAACACTCTGGCAAAAAGCACATCGATGCTCCGTGGAGGTTAGGGTCATTAGAGAGAGGAGGCTGGGACAGACAGGTCCGGGCCTGGAACAGGAATGTGAGGAACACAGAAAAACAGCTGCCATTTCAGAAACAGCAGGATGGGGGAGATAAAAATCAGAGAGGGGGGTGGGGGGTGTGGGGGGGAGTCAGGAAGAGGCAGTAGGTGAGGGAAAGAACACTTCACAGTGGGGGGACTAATCACCCCCACATCATAAAGAAAAACAGTGTGCAGAGGTGAAAAGTGAGGGGTTTTGGGTAAAGAGGAGAGGTCGGCAGAAGTGTGCAGAACACCGGGTGGCAGAACTGACCTGGTCTTTCTTGGTCTTGTGGGAGGACGCCACAAACGCCAAATACTGAATCACCTTTTTGGTGTTCTCCGTCTTACCGGCCCCCGACTCGCCCCTGAAAGAGACAGACAAAGGACATGAAGAAAGATACGCAGCAAAGATTTCCCCCATTTACTTTTTTAAGAGAACCACCCGAAGTCTGGGGCGTTGCGCTATGTTCCGCCATTTCCTTCTGAATGCAAGACCCGTTCAGTCCCTCAGTTAGTCCGTCCGAGGAGCAAAACTCACGTGCACAGGATGGACTGATCCTCCCGATCTAGGAGATAGAAAAAGGAGAAGAAAAAGATTTTTAAAAAAGGAGAAGAAAAACTGCAGAGATAACACCGACTGATTATATGGTGGACATAGTCAATCATGGTGGCTAAATGCAAGCGTGCAATTTGCATAATAAACTGCATATCTGAAGCACAAAGGGCTTGCATAGCTTCACTAATAAAGCTGAATTGATTCTGCAGATAACTACGGTGCCATTTATTAAGATTACACGGCTGTAACATGAATTACTGCAAAAGCAGCAACAAAATATTACATATTTTGTTTCATAGCATCACAGTTGAGACTTTATCGTGCATTTGTACAATATAACATTCAGTTTGTGTAGATCAAACTAAAGAAAATACAGAGACTGCTCGTCTAGCCCACAGTACACTCCAGAGTTTTGTCTGTCAAACAGGAAGTGTTCTTGCCACACACAGGAAGTCAACATCCGGCTTCCTGTCGCTGGAAATGTGGGCACATGTGAACTAAAAAGCCAATTTACTGTACTTTCAGTCCACCGCCCTTGAAGGCAGTCATGGCACAGAGGGGACAGAAGAGAGGAAAACACACCCAATGTGTTCCATATTCACACAGAAACACAACTCCTTTCCTAAACTATACCAAATTTATAGCTAGCTGTATGCACAATTATAATCTCACCTCTCTTTCAGGTTATATGCAATCATAGTTGTCTGAATATCTTTTATTTTAATTGAGCAATCAATATAACAATGCTATATAACATCTTCGTATGACTAATAAGCATAATGGACTACCGGGTTGAATGTGCTTCAGACAGCCTGTAGTTCAGGGGTCCTCATTCTTACCCAGAAAGGGCCGGTGTGGGTGCAGGCTTTCATTCCAACCAAGCAGCTACACACCCGATTCTACTAATCAAGGTCCTTAGCAGAGACTCTAGTGGTTGGTTAGTAGAATCAGGTGCGTAACTGCTTGGTTGGAATGAAAGGGCTGGTGCGGGCGCAGGCTTTCTGGATAAGACTGGGGACCCCCTGCTGTAGTTTAAAGTGGGGTCACGTGTGTGTGTGCGCGCGTGTGTGTGTGTGATGTCACGAAAGCGTGTGCTGGTAGCTCAGTGTGTGCGACCCGTACCCTGCATCATGCTGCGGTAGGCGGTGTCGGTGATGGCGTAGATGTGGGGCGGCATCTCGTGGCGCTTCTTGCCCTTGTACATCTCCACGATCTCCTCCGAGTAGATGGGCAGGTACTTATAGGGGTTGATCACCACGCAGAAGAGCCCAGAGTACGTCTAAAGACAGAGGAGCAACGGTCCTGTTTCAGACTTCTCTGAGAAGGTCCCACTTTACACCTTTACACTCCAAGGCACAACTCGGATCAAGGGTGTGGACTAGAGGAACTTCATGAAATAAAGACAGTACTTATAATTGAACCCACTCCCATGCATGCATGTTTCATTTATACTACCCTCTTCCATCCTCCTGGAGAAGAACTCCATGGATTAACCTGAGGCTGTTTTAGGGTCTGTTTTTTTTCCCCTCAATGGGCAGGTTCAGATGTCCTACAGCAACAGGAAACGTCATGCCCGTCTTGCGTGCAAGCTTGTTGTGGTTGGACTGGTGGTTTTGTTGTGAGCAGCTATGTGGTAATGAAGAACAGAGTGTGCAAACACGAGACCGGATTCCTTAGACTTCATCGACCCAAAGAACGCTGAGTTTTAGGCCTTCCATGTTTAATTAGAAGAAAGAAAAAAAAAATACAAGTTTGTGACTGCAGCAACTGCAGAAATCGCATTACGTCTTCCGTAAAATAGCATGGTGCACTTTCTTTTTTTTTTACTTTCCAGACTAAAGGCCCGGTTTGAGTGTTGAAAGATTCAGCAACTATTCGCGTGATAAAAGGAGAACACACACACCACTGCTGAGAGAATGGGGGTGGAAGGGAAGGGAGTATTTGTTAAGCCTTGCTCTGCCCATCGATTTCAACAATCAAAATCAACTTCCTCCATGTGGGCTTCTCTTTTTAGGCCAGTCACTCAAACGCAGGCAGCACACAACAGCAGTAGGAGTGAGAGAGCCGTGGAGAGCGATCCAGTCACGTCTTCCCCCTTCCGCCCTTCATCCCCAAGCTTCGGCTTCCAAGAGCTGTACGCCATCGACTCTCGTCATTCCTCTCTCCCAGTTTGAGCCATTTTGACTTTGATCAATGCCTCAGCTAGCTCCCGGCTATGGGCAGGCAAGCTGTGTTGACATAACAGAGTCACTGTAATTAGCTGCCAAATTATTCCCAGTACTGGCCAGGGGAATACGACCATATTGTTACTGCCTTAATCGTTAATGGCATGATTCACGTTCCGCGTGCATTTTGTTCTGGCTACGCCATTTAGTCTGCGAGAGTCCCAAGGGATTATCAAAGCCCCCCCATTTCCACCACTCACCCCCCTGAGGGTGGACAGTGTTCCCTGAAATTTCCTGTTTACAACAACACTGAACAACAAACAGATGTGAATTGGAGGGACAACAGATAGATCTTTGATATATCCATAGCTACATAGGTACAATAAATGTTTTCTGGAATAACTTCAAATATGCTAGAAAACGAGCCATTTCAAGCTCATCTACGAATAGTGCAGTTAGATGTGTCCATCTGAACACAGGGCTACCCACCAGATTTTCAGAAAGAACCCTTTCAGAAGAGACCTCTGCACTAATGAGACTTCCACAGGCCACAGGGGAAACCACAGTTACACTATTGGGTCACGTTAACACCGCTTCGCCAGTCACTCCGGTGAAACTCACGTAGATGAGGCCGGAGTAGTAGCGGTCCTTCAGGTTGTGCAGGACCGAGGCCTCGTTCAGGCAGGTGAGCTCGGCCATGTCCTCCACCTTGCTGAACTTGGGCGGGTTCATCTTCTGGATGTCGTCCTTGTTGACCTTCACCTTCTTGCCGGAGTCGGCCAGCTCCACCAGGCACTCCTCGCCCGTCTCCTCCTTGAGGGAGCCCGCCTCGAACCCCAGGCGCTCGGAGGGGACCCACACCAGCTTTTTGGAGGCCCAGTCGGCCTGGGCCAGGGGGTCGCTGACGAGGTTGCGGTCGCCATAGAGAAACTTGTCTGCCTCCGACATGGTTTCTGTGGGGTCAGAGATAAACGGTCCATCAGGAAAAAAGAATTTGAAAGATCTTCATTGTTTCGGTTAGGAGAGTTCCAAAACAAACAAGACTAGCATCTCATCAATCACCAATGTTTTTGTATTGATCCTAACAGACACAAAGCATTACAGATTTAAATGGTTTTTTCAGCTTTCAAGAAAAAGGCTATACAAATTGGGCACTGCACAGCAAGGGGGAGTGTTTAGTTGGCTGTACCAGGCCTACAGCATGTAAATTACCCTTACAAGGTCAATCTGTTCAGCCGGCACTTTTCCTTGAGTTTTAACATAGCAGCAACCCTGACTGCCTTAATAGGTCAGCTAAGGCATGAATACAGAGACTTTAAAATGTGAACCAAAACCTCAATGGGCTGTAGGCTTGGCACCAATCGATTGGAACATAAATTAAAGTGCGACTCGAGTCTCGAGATCAGCACCAGGCATAATTTTGTCATCACACAGAATCCTGAAACATACAGTGCTGTAAAAAAGTGTTTTTGTGCTGTGCTTTTAATTTTAGAGAGGCGATAGCTAACGGCTAAAAACATGCCTAAAAAAGGAGTGGTATTGAACGTCCTCAGAAGTAAAAAATGAACGGCGGGTCACAGACTGTTCTCGGAACACGTGCTTTTAAACTATTTGCCCTTTTTAAAAAATGAAATTTCAAGCTGCTGCTTCTGGTTGTTGGTCTGTGCACAGTGATGCTGGCAGGCTGGGGTCTGGCCTCCACGCAACCACTGCCCAGCTCAGAATGTTTGTGGGTTTAAAACCTGCTGGTTTTCTGCAGATCACCTGTGCCTAGTTTTGTAGCCTTGATCGGCCCCCCCTCCCCCCCCCCCCCGCTAACCACCCACAACATGTTGTGCATTTGTCCCAATTTGCCACAGTGACAAGTTTTTCCGTTTTAAATGGTCGTACTGAAATGTGTTGAGAATAGTACTGAAATGTGTTGAGAACAGACAATGTGTGAAGTCTCCCTGGTCTTAAGGTCTGAATTTTTTTCAGAATAAAGACTCAGGAAATGGTGCCCTTCGTACAACAGTCGGTGACATAGAATACATGGGTTAATTTTCCAATTGTCTAATCAACATAGCCTACCTCAGTACAAAAACCTTGTCTACACACCATTACCAATATACACTTTTCTTACACGTATCTTACAGGGCAGGGGAAAAACCCACATCCCACCACTTCAACACAAAGTCATTATTTACAAAGTTTGTCCTTGAAAGTTCAGATGCTTTTCAGTGTTTAACCCTGATGTGGAGAGTCTAGCAGGGACAGGAATGTCTATGTGGTAGAGATTCATAACAAACAAACAAGATACTCAACACAGGCTGCTTCTCTTCTGCTGCTTTTGAGTGCCTCCGGTACTGTCCGCACACGGACACGTTCTCACACACACACACGCACATGCTCTCTCACTCACACTCACACAGAATACTGTAAAATAGACCAGAATGAGGAAGACATGAAAACAGGAGAGGGTTAACAGAAGAAAGTGTCCCACTGGCCTGGACACCACGGTACATTAGCAGAGCACTGAGAGAGATGCAAAATACTGAAATGTGCCATTCTTCCCGACCCCTCCACCCAGCCCAGCCCAGCCCACCTCCGTGACCTCTACAGGTGACTTCCATCTCTACAGTCCCCCCCTCCCGCCTTCAGCCTCTCGAAACCCTGCGCGCCCTTGTGATAGATTGCAGGTCGCCAAAGTTACCCCCTGCACTGCAGGTCCCCACTGCCCCCTCCATCTGACTTTCTGTCCATCTCTCCATCTTTCCCCCTGCGGAGCACCCCCCTCTGTTTATCCAGTCTGCAAGGGTCACATTCCTCCCATGCCCACTCATTATCTGAGAATTCCACAAATTTCTCTTCCCCCCCCCCCCCCCCTTCTCTCACAGGGCCTGTCTGGTCTCTGCCCCTCCCCATATCTTTTGTTCCCACCTATCTTCCAGTTTACCCCACACCCCACCCTACCCTCCCCTCCCCTCCCCTCCTCCCCGCTTCACCCTTAGGGGTTTACAGACACTCTCTAAAAACCCATGTTAAAAAATAGTCTCTCACACACACACACACACACAAATCGCAGTAAGGTACAGTCAGACACGTGGGTGACATGCAGTCTATAAGGGGCCTGCAGCTATAACCCAGGAGACGCAGGGACACGCAGACCATCCTCCTTTTTTTTTGATTCAGAGCCCAAACCTGAGCAGCGGGGGCGGAATGCAGGGACAGGTCTGGACAGGGAACACAGAGGCACACAGATATTTCATTACGCGCCGCACCCTGCGCAGACACACGACGCCGCGCCTCCCAGAAAGAAAGCGTGCCACGGCCTTTTTCTTTTTTTTTCTTCTTTTTTTTGTTTTTAAAGAACTGCCTCAAAGCGGCTTCGCCCGACAAACACACACGAAACAAAGAAAATCGATGCGCAGTACGACGCGCAACACCGAATTAGAAATCAGAAAAAAGTCAGACGGCACATGCAGTGCATGCTGTGCGAGACAAGCTCATGCGAGTTTGAGTAATGGATCAGGAAGAGTACAACCACACAATAAAAATACAATTGCCACTAAAATTGGAGATAAAACACTATTAACACTAGAAGAGGTGTACTAAATATCTAACTCCCCTACCGAAGGTACATTTGGTCAATAAAGTTCAATTTAAGCAATATTTAACTTGCTCATTAAAAAAAATTAAGCAAGGGTACTCTGATTAGTGCAATCGTGCTTTGAGAAATTAATACTTCATGCAATTCAACCATTCAAAAAAGGGGGTAAAAGAGCACCATTAGCCTAAATCACCACACTGGGGGTGTAATCTGTGACCCTCCTTGGTCCGCGAACAAACTGCAGAAGGTGAACAAAAATAAACAAGACGGAAAAAAGGAATATTCAAATGCAGGAGGCGCCGATTCTGCTAAGAGTTCGAATACAAGGGGAAAACTCCGAACATGTCCCTGGTTCTACAATCGACCTTAAGTTTCGATTATTGCAGGCCCACATGATTCCAACCTGCAGAAACTGAGACGAAGCACGGCGACAGACGCTAGAGCAACTCAGAGCGCCGACGTTCTGCTCCCCACCTGTAGGGGGCGCCAGTCTAAAGCCTCCAGACAGCAGAACCAGAAGATGATACCCCTGTAGCCAAAGGTAGGATCAGAGCACAGTGCAAACCGCACAGACACTGAACAACCCCACCAAGACAAACCACCATTAGACTGCCCCCCTCTCCCCTCCCCTCCCCTCTCCTCAATCCAGCTGAGAGTACCCCCCCCCCCCTCCACCGACCCCACTGCTCTCCCTAACCTTGTGTCCCCACGCTCATTCCACCCAGTCTCTCTCTCTTTCACCTCCCTCACTCCCTCCCTCTCTCTTTTCCCAGTGACATATCCTTCTTCCCTCAACCTTTCCCTTTGCGTTGAAAAAATCAGCACAGAGAGAGAGAGAGAGAGAGAGCGATGACAGAGGGAGGATGAAGAGATAGAGACAGATGACACCTCTCTGTCGAAGATCATTATGTGCTCAGACACTCCTGATTATAGAAAAGAGGGGGAGGTGGAGAAAAAGAGTATAAAATTATGCTTTTATAAAATTTTTATTTTTTTATTTTAAAAGGGAGAAGTGATATCTGTGACCTTGCCTGCTCTTAGCAGGGCTGCCCCCTTCAACACCAAGGCAGCCAATGGGAAAGGGCCTCGGGTTCAGCATGATCTTCTGTTGAGAAGTCCCTAAGCGCACACACTCCGAGAATCATCTTCCTCATCATAGCCAAGCCCCTCAGACTCCTCTTCCAACTGCACTTCTAATTTTACTCCGCCCTCTCCACTCATTTTTTTTAAATATTAAAATTAGTAATGAAATTATTCAGAATCTTTACTAATGCAAAAGAAAAAACAACAAATGGAGTTGAAGAGGGAGAAGTGACTGAGAAGATGTATAGTAAAACTTTCAGTGTCGAGCAGCATCCAGAAGTAAAAAAATACACTAAACAAACGTGTAATAAAATCATACCTGAACAATGAGACACTCGCATACAAGTGCATCATACTGATTGCCTTCATGGTTTCAGTTCACCTACAAGTCTGTGAGAGCAGTTTCTGACCAGCTCAAAATCGCTAACGGGTTTCAACCGCACATGTTCACTTGTTGTAAAGCGCTTTGAATGCGGGAAAAGCACTATATGAATAAGCTGCATTATTTCCATCAACAATTCTAGCAGGGTGAACCAGACGGAAATGAACAAAACTGTGCAATCGCATAACGTGATTGAATACACAAAATGCAGCGAAATGGAAAAAGATTTTTTTTTTTTTTTGGTAACCAAACAGGAATTGTTCGGTGGTGTGGAAGCCTCGTTTGCATGCAGAAGCAGAACAGCGCGCGACCACAAGCGTACGCAATTTCAGCGCCGGCTTGCTGGTGGGCAAGGTTTCGGCAGCCTTTCGACAGGAAGTTACACCATCACGCCGGGTCTTTCGGCACTTGGTCCTCGGTGCCAGTTAGCCGCCCTCGGTAACGACGAAACGTGCCACGCGAGACAAGACAGAGGGGGGTCTTGCACACCGGCCAAAGTCGCAAAGCAGCCCTGAATGACAACGAGAACAGGCGGGAGGCGTAGAAGGAGGACAAGGCACTCAAGTTCAAGGGGGGCTAATGGGACGGAGCTCAGGTCCCACTGCGAGAGGTTCCCTTTTTGTGACGCACCTGTCAGTTGCCAGACTGACAGGAGCTTCCTGAAATTGTAACATTTATTCACAGAAGTGCAGGTAAGCACAGCGCAGAGTGGGCAGTGCTGTGCTGGAGGGAGATTGGGGGGGAGGGGGGGGGGGGAGATAAGGGGGGGGGAGGGTAGGAGACAGAGCAAGGAAAGGACTGAGGAGAGAACAAAACACACTGACAAAATGAGAAAATAAAGATGCGGTCCTAGACACAGACACAGAGAGATTGTATTACAAGTGTCTGCCACAGCACAGCAAGACAGCCACGCCAAGTTAAACCACTTTGAATGAACTGAAATTCACTTGGATGCCTGGATCTGAAAAAAACCAAATACATTTTGTAATGACTAAGCTTGGAAATTACAGGGCTTCAACTAATATCCTGTGTAATTTCAATTCATTCCGTCCTTCCGTTAATAACACAAAGCTAATCACAATTGAGCTTTGGTTGTATGGTTCATATTCTGCAGGCATTACTCAGACAGCCACACGGCCCATATATAAGCACATCCATGCATAATGCAAGCAAAAAAAAAGCTTTCAATTTGGGTGGTCGTATTAACCGCAGCTGCTCAATACCAACTATGGTCTACGGATTAGGAAATCAAGAACAGGGAAATTCCGTTCATTTCTTCATCCAGTCATCCATCCTGACTCGTCAGGTACGTGGGAGGCACGCATTTCTCCAAAACCGCCTTCTCATTGCAGCACTCATGGCTGCCTCCTGAATCCTCCTCTCGGCTCTGCTCTGTGCTCGTCTCGTCACCCTGGATGAGTCGAGATGATTCATTCGACCCCCTGGGCTCGACAGCGTGGTTAATGAAGCAAATCGCCGGATTTCAGAGCTTCGCTAATGTTTTCCATACCAGGTGCAACCGGCCCAGACGCCCAGGTGGTGGTTGTAGCCCCTGCTGCAGTCATGGAAACGGTCCGTAGCTGGGCGTGTGCACACTGCCTCCACCCATCAGTCTAGTAATTAATTAATATTGTGCGTGTGGTACAGGGTCTTGCTCTGCCTGAATTGGGTCACATTATTCTACCAGGGGTGATTTGCTAGGAAGCACAGCGCGGCAGAGACAGCCAGAGGGAAACACTTCCTGTCAATCACCAGGCCCGACAGCCAATCACCAGGCCCGACAGCCAATCATCAGGCCCGACAACCAATCAACAGGCCCGACAGTCAGTCTCAGTTACTGCTCTTCTGACTGACGGGCCCAAACTGGACTTCCAGCATTTGTAATTCGGATTGGTCACAAAATTGAGTATTTAAGGCAATGCAATCAAATCACTTGAATTAAATCTTGCAGTAGCAAAAGACTTCTTATCTTGTCCCTGACAACAAAAACAGACAGGCCATTAGCTGTGTTAGATAATTAAAGCTGTGAAATAGTACGAGTTCACCCACAATCTCTCCGTACCGATGTACAAGATGTTCAGGGGTTTGTGCTTCAACAGGCCCTATTAGTACAAGTGGCATCAGAAAGCGTGGTGCAAGATTTAACCAAACTGATCCTCTCTCACACAGGCATGCATGCGCATGCACACACGCACTCTCTCACACACACAGACACACACACACACACACACACACTCTCTCTCTCTCTCATACACACACACACACATCTATGTATAAACTCCGATTAGTCTTGTGGGCGGTATGCAGACAGAACGCAGACATGTCATATAGGCTGATTTGCCCTCCAGCCCTAATTGACAATGGTTTGTGTAAACTGCAGCTGCATTCACAGCCCTGAAGTGTAGATTCGCTGCCTTTAATTTGAGGTTTTCAAACTGTTTGTTTTTTGTTTTTTTTTGTTCCTCAGAGGAAGAAAACAATGTGACATGTTTGCTTGGCTCATCACAATACCTCCAACACAGAACGCATCTGTGGTTTGCATTTGCATGGTGACGCACAGCCAGCACAAGCCACGAGAAGCTCAGCTGCTTGTTCGTACGTCCAGACACGTTATACGACATGCATTTCCCTCAAAGACCAGCAGACCTCAAATAACTCCAGCAGCCTGGATAGCCAAGCTAGATGTATTTCAAGGGGGATAAAAACAATGTGTCCTAGGACAAATGTTCCTGATCAGCACACAGAAATGACATTTTGGCTTAAGACACCGGTCTCACAAAGCAACGGGACACAATTAAACCGGGTGATGTGTGGTTACAAAAAGCAGCAACCGGAGGAACACGAAAGTCGGTGTGCACGTTCTCACACACTGCAGGTAACCATGTCCCCCGGGCTGGGCAAAATCAGGGCGTGGGCACGTTCTCACCTTGCTTCCTGCAAAGGCAGAGCCGACATTGCCTAATCCCGAACGACGCAAGCACCAAACTATAAGAATTACAACACCGTCCGTCTGGCCTGCAGAGGCTCTGTTCTCAGTACTCGGGTCAACCACACAAAAAAAGGACAAAACACGGAAGAACTGCGAAAAAAAATTCAGAACAGACTCGAGCTCGTTTTGCATTTTTGATCAGTGCTGTACGAGTTCCCCTATTTGATGAAAAACTGTGTTACCAAAAGTCTAACAAGTTTACACTGTCTTGAGGTCTGTACAGGTTTTAAGGTATTTTGCAATACCACAATGATATGGAAGGTTGTTTTTTTTTGGGCCACACTTATGAAGAGCCACCACAGCACATTACATAAACTTAGTACAGAAGTGTTCTACTCCTGTGTGTGTGTGTGTGTGTCCATGCATAACTGTAACTCTGAAATCAGCTGAACTCTGAATAAGAATGCTGTACAAAAACATTTACATTTTCACATTGTTTGACAAAAAGGCTGAACATGCCTGAATGCGTTTTCACTGAAGCCAGCGTTTAATGACTTATTTAGGGAAATGGTTTTAAGGGAAATGTACGTTGTATAACGTGTAAGCTTACCTTCCTGGAATAAGGGAAAAAAAGCAATGGCACCAAATGGACCAAAAGGCACTCGATCGCTTTATAAAGTGGACGGAACTGATAAATAGAATAATAAAGAACCTGTGCTATTACGGGCATAGTTTTAAAACAAGTTCGTGCATTTAGCGGGTCTGCCTGCCGCGACGTAAAGCTGCCGATCAGCCTGCAGCAAAGCTACGCGGGGGACGCTGGAAACCGATGTACAATTTGATAAAGTAGTGCCGGGGGGGAGACAGGAGGCAGCAATTAATGCAATAACCACAGTGTCCGTATTTGTGGTACGGTAGTGACGGGATGCATTGCACACGTGCACTAATGGACTCGGACACAATGTTTGAAACGGAGGCGAAACATGTTCAATTACTCCGCGGTTCTCTCCTGCCCATTGAAAACCAAAGTCCGCAGTAAGCGCCACCCTCACTTTATGCGAATCATTTTCCTATGTCAAGGTTCAACGGATCAAATGCTATTTCCAATTTTCTACGACAAAGCACGCAAAAGACTAGATAAAACCCAATCAGGCACCTAGGCACGAAGTTGTTCGGCTATATACTTCAGAATATTTAATTGGGTGATTAAAAAAGCGATTTCATCTCCGCTATTGAGCTCGGTTGAAGTTTGATTAAATACCCGTTAACATGGTTTCTGGTTCACGTAAGGGCGACGAGACTGGCGGACGGACAGACGCGAGGAGGGGGTGGGGGGCAGAGACAGGTTGCAAAGCCCAAAAAGCTTACCTGTGGTTCAGTGGCAGACGCTAACTTGGGGCAGAATCGGTGGCTCGTTCGGTGTCCGTGCTGCAACAAAATACGCTCCCTTTCCGAAGACTGCAGTCTCTGAAGGGGCTCAGATAAACTACCTTCTTATCCTTTTCACCTTCTACCCTCTACTACACCGCTCTTCTTTTTTCCTTTTCTCCCTCCCTCGCAATAAATCTTCTCGGGACGCCCAGCACTTACCCGGGTGTGGTCGGAGTGGGCGGGGCTTACAAGAGTTCGCCACTGCCTACTTTGTCCATTTTCAGACTAGTAATTTTGAGACTGAGTAGTGGTCGGCCAATGACGGAAGAAGTATGTAAATTGAAAATAGCTGAGGTAAGTGGAGCAGCATAGGTGAGGCGGCGATCAACTTCATGAAATGAGGTATGAGGTTTCATTACCTTATAAGTCGCACTTAAGGCCAGTAACGTCATACGGGTCCTAGGCAATATGAGATAACGCAAAGATCGTACAGATGGTGGGAACAGTCGCCATTGATTTATCTGTGCAGAGGCAGCAATAAGTCTAGGGTGCGTAAAAACTAAGATGATGGCTCAGAGAGAGAGAGAGGGAGAGAGGAAGAGAGAGAGAGAGCGAAAGAGAGAGAGAGAGAGAGTTGTGGGATAAGCAGAGAGGGTGTCAGTGTGCATTGGAATGCAAGACTGTGTCTGTACCTGTCCACGCTGTGATTTTCCACTGGTGGAAGGCAACGGGGGTGCTGGTTAGGGAGACGGGGGGCAAAGAACAGGCATGCAGGAGGAGACGAAAAACTAGCTGAACACCTGGGCTTCGTACCCTACGCTAGCCTGCAGAGATTAAGGAGAGCACGGCAGAAGGTTCTGGAAAAAAATATACCACAGGGAAAGGCGATGAAACCGAGGGAGAGGAAAGGAGTTTCGGAGATCTGAAATAATCGAATCCCTCTGACTTCTCTTTCTCAGTCATCCTGTTCTCTCAGGGGGCCGACACCGTCCATAGGACACCTAATGGGTGCTTTAAACCCAAAACAGATGTGTCCTCTAATGCCCAACAGCACATACTCTCAATACCTGACAGGCCAATGTGCATTCTGTACAGCCATATGCCATAAATATTCTGAAACTTCTGAAAACCGATTGCGTAATTACAGTTTCAATGTCGAAAAAAAACATATGTTGAAAAATACATATTCGCCACTGCGGTTACTCAATACGTTTTATTCTTCATGTTCTTTGACAAAAAAAAAAAAAAACAAACAAAAAAAAGTTCGATGTTAGTTAGTTTGATGTGTCAATATCAGAGTAAGGTCACTTACTCACTGTCTGAACAGTGCCAGATGCTGAGAGAGGCGATCGGGGGTTCTTTGGACTAAACTCTGCTCAGAGGCTCAGTCACATACTGACCCAGAAAAAAAAGACCATTCAAGAACGCGTACAAAAGAATGTCGTCACAAAAGGTGAACATTCAACACCTTTTTTATTCTTCGGCTGAGGCACAGGGTGTGCCCATAATCGCAGAACATGAAATCAGTATCCCGTCTAAAAAGAGTGTACCAAAGGGGGGAAAAGCAGGGTGTATTTTTAAAACATTTGTGCCTGCATTGGCAAGTATACTTGTACTGTACGCATCAGAACTAGCCGTCACAGCAAATCCTGGTTTGTGCCGCTTAACACAAGGAAGTGCATTTTAAACACTCAACAACTCTCTCTATTACCCACACGCACACACAGGACACACACGCGCAAATACGCGCACGCACACACACACACACACACACAAACCACATGTAACTGAAGGTATATACAGATCAATACATACATGCACAATACTCTTATTTTTTATTTTTTTGCAAAGTATTGCATGACAACTGTTACTAAAGTATTCTTCTATGTGACAACCAAACACAAACTTACTATTAACAGAGCAGGAAAGATATGAACAGGTTGAGGGGGGGAAATTGAATTCTCCAAGTGTTCAACAGTGGCTTCCCTTGTCTTTTCTTCCTTATATGGTAGTGTAAGTGCAAAAGAGTGAAAGAGAGGAAGAAAGAGGTGGAGTCAATTGTTGTAGCGGAAGGAGTGTAGGTTTTCATCTCCAACCTCTCTTGTACTCCATCCTCCTCCCCCTCCCACCTCCCCAACTCCAATCTAAAAGATGAGTAGTTAAAGTGAACGGGGGGGGGGAGGGTGGAAAAGGTAGCAGGTTTACCTGTTGGAACAAGACTAGATTGTGTCAAGGGATAGAGAGAGAGAGAGGGAGAAAGCAGGATGCTTCTGTCAAAATAAATCATCCCACAGGTCCTGCACTAATATTCAGAAGCTTTTCTGTACAAACATTCTACAATTATTAAGATTAATGCTTGAAGAGTCTTGAGGGGAAAAAAAACAAAACATTTTCTGTATGTATAATAATCCCTGTAGATTTCTAGTAACACCAGTTGGCAGAAAATAAAAGTAGCATTTCATTTCAAAAGCAGATTTGTACATTCCCCCAATGCCATGCTCTTAAAACCAGATTCACAGGGAGTGAGTGCCCTGAATTAGGACTTTAGAACATTGGCTTCCTGTAGGAACTGGGAAGCGGATTTCTTGTTCGTCGAGGGCGAGCAATTATGGTTATCGTAAAAGATGTTCCGATAGCAGTCCCACTTGCGCAGTCAAGAATTTGGGCAAACATCAGAGAGCTTTCATATCAAACCGGGGAAGTCACTTGAAAAACTGAAATTAGAGAGAGAGAGAGAGAAAGGAAAGAGAGAGGGGAAAGAAGGGGAGCAAGGCCACGAGGAGTGGCAGTTGGGGGGGATGGGGGGGAAAGGGGGGACGGGGGGGGCGTCACACAGACGCAGCAGCACTGAACATCGAAGCGTGGGCATGTTTCAACGCCACTCGTCGATGAGATCGAGCAAAGGCGAGAGGGTGAGTCATGCTACCAGAGAGCGTGAAAGTAGAGAATGGGTACCCTCAGTCATCTGATATTCTCAAATTTCACAAGGTTTTATTATTATTATTATTATTATTATTATTATTATTATTTAACTCGTATTTATTTGCAAAGAGCCTGAAGTTTTGTTACGCTTTCCCTCCCTGAAAGAGGATTTAATCTTCCTCTGCTTACCTGTCCCACATGCCGAGGGCCTTGATCTCATTCGCACCCTCTGTAGTGCACTCATCAGTGTGCACCACCACGCCACAGGGCCATTGCGGGGCAAATACTTCCTCTTCACTCCTCTCCTCTCATTCATAACAAGCACCAATTCATCATAATAAAAGAGCAGAAATACCCACCTTCATTTTCTTCGTTAAATTCACTTATGAAATTTATTAGACTTTAAAAAAAAAAAAAAAACATTTCAAACCTGCAACATTTCTTCAGTGTGACAGATTTCATAATCATAAAAGACAAAGAAACAAATTCACACTGAAGTGGCAGAAATACACACTCCACACTCACATTATTAACTGCCTACACAGCCTGGATTAAATCAACATTCGTACATGATTTATACAGACACAGTTTGGGACGTTTGGTGGTCAAAACTGATTTGGCAAAAGTGTATGAATAAAAAAGAGGTCCTTTTAGCTGCAACTTTTTTTGAGTTTTTGATATGAAGACAAATTTTGATTTCATCCAGGCCTAAGAATAGCAGTACCAAGAAAAATGTTGGTTTTGTATTAGGTTCGCACTACCCCACGGCCAAGATGGGAAATGGCTGCCCTCTTGTGGTTGAAGGGGGGAAAAACAGGAAAGAAATACGGTCCAGCACATTACATTAGTGTGGAATGTGTAGGTGTCCAGAACACTACAGTGCAGTATTCCACAGCCGCCCAGTGTTACATACCACAATACAGTGGCTTCAACTGTTTTATCATTGTCAAAAAGCAATGTTACCAGTGTATTATATATTTGTAACCTTTAATGTATCATTCAAAAAGACTGGAAAAAAAAATCTCACATCCCTGGACAACCACACTGAGACAGTTGAAGAAAAAAAACAGATTGTGTGGAAGGGGTAAGAAAGGCTCAGTAGTCAGAATCAACCAAAGACCAATGGGAATCAGAGGATTGAAAGGGGGCGGTGCCAGGCCAGGGTGCTTGGGATATGATTGGATGAGGTGGGACAGGTAGGAGAATATCTCCGTTTCACTACCCAGTGAGCTTGCCCACAAAGGAGTCTATCTGGTCTTCATCTTTGATGCCCACAAACCGGTCAATGATGTGACCGTCCCGCATGGCGATCACGGTGGGGACGGCAGACACCTAGAGGCAGGGGAAGGGGAACAATCAACGGTGAACTTTCACTCAAATAACCGCAGACCTTTAATTTTACTCCGAATACAAAATTACCACACCTATCGCCAGGCCTCTCTCACCGCTGTAATGTCCACAGTCACGTTTGGGGGATCGCATACCCCTGCTATCAATTGGGGGGGGGGGGGGGAGCACAGACAAAGACGTGCTCTTCTCTGTGAGCGATGGGACACAGCCAGCCCAGACTGCTGCTCCCTCTCTGGTTGATGCTACCACTGTTTAGTCATCACCTTGTCCCATCACTTACTCAGGTACTGACACAGTCCACATTCACTATCCGAGTGTGGGGTCCGTCCACACACTGGTGCCTTAACAGGACAAGGTACCCAAGGCACCCAACACACCCCTCCACTCCCCCCCCCCCCCCAATCAACAGTTTGCTGAATGATCAGGAGCAATTAACATTCACTCACACATTTTAAATGCATGTTATAAGGCTCAAAGGTCTACAAACATGAATCCTCATGTAAACATTACTAAGAATGACAACTAAAAAAATTATTTTCTTCTCACCTCATACTCAATGGCCAGATCGGTGTGCTCATCGATATCAACCTTTGCCATGGTAACACGACCCTGCTGCTTAGCAACTGCCTTCTCCAACCTTGGCCCCAGGATCTTACAAGGCCCACACCAGCTATGAGAAACAAACACAGAGTTGGTAATGTGAACCTTTCATATAAAACCATTCCTGACACTGTGTGGAAAAAATACACATAAGTGTGGACTCTAGTATTGTAACAAGCCACTGCTGGATACATATCCATCTGTAATGGAAAAACACTCAGTGCTGTCCTATTGAAAACACAAAACATGTACACTGACCACTGACCTTACAGGACAGCGGGGCCCTGGCAGTAAAATGGCTGTCGCTGTAAATATCAGAGTGAAGTGCGTGGAGATTCAGTGCACTATATTACATGCGTGTCCTCTTTGGTGTCACTGGACCTTTGTGTTTCCTGGGCCCGGTCATGTTACAGTTCAATTTCTCTGAACATCAACGGTGTGATATAAATGTTCACAGGCACTCTGGAAGTACACTGTAGTCCATACACAGAACACAGTCTCCTGGAGTCTCTTTGTAGTGTTGATACTAGGGCAGCACAGAGTGTTTTTTTGTTTACAGTATAGATGGAAATGAATCTTTGTGCACCCTACGCTGATATGGACAGTGACAGCCATTTTACTGCCAGGGGCACCGCTGTTCTCTAAGGTCAGTTGTCAGGGTAAATGTTCTATGTTTGTTAATAGGGCAGCACTGAGTGTTTTTCCATTATAGATGGATATGTATCCAGTGGTGGCTCGTTACTGAAGTGTGGACTCTAGTACTGTAACAAGCCACTGCTGTGAACATCACATTACATTACATTTATTTAGCAGATGCTTATATCCAAAGCGACGTACAAAAGTGCATATCATGGTCATTGGACAACTACAAAACACAGGTTCAATAAAGGCACAATACTCATTTCGTACAGCTATTTATAGCCAAGAACACACAGTTCAGTTCATGCAGAGAACATTATTCTGACCTAACTTATGCCAAGCCAAACTAGGGAGAAGAACGAGCAACAATATTAGGACAAATACAAATTACAAAAAGTGCTGGAATGGGGGAACATGTAACATGAGTGTCATGAAAGGGGGGGGGGGGGGGGGGGGGTTTTAAAGTGAAATGATTCACAGAGTGGTGGCAGTTAGTCCAGATATAGTCTGAAGAGGTGCGTCTTCAGACCAGGGAGGAACATTCATAACCATGCCCAGGAATGCAAGGGCCAGTGACACCAAAGAGGACACGCATGTAATATAGTCCACTGAATCTTCACGCATGCCACTCTGATATGGACAGCTACAGCCATTTTACTGCCAGGTGCTCGCTGTCCTGTAAGGTCAGTGGTCAGGGTTTATGTTCTGTGCTATGAACAAAATTCTTAATTCATATGATTGCATGTTCTGGTTTGCAAACATGTTTTACTCCATCTCTCAGGGATCTGCAGAAGCATTTCAAAACTGTATTGCCGTCTAAAGTGTTAAAGTATTTCAAATAAGCCTTTGACCAAGGTCTATATTTGCTCACTTGTTTAGAAACAAATGTGTACGTCATAAAATGGTTGCTCTAAGTCTCCCAGTCTGTCTGTCCTCCTGTCCCTACAGTGTAGACCATATAGGAGAGATCACACTGTCTGTACTGAAGGCTTTAAAATGGAGAGAGCATACGTGACAAATTTACCCGTAGGAAGCTTGCATGCACATTGCCAACTAGTATTTTTCCTATGAAACGGTGGGTGTTGTGTGAATCCGAGTCTTACTTCGCGTGGAAGTCCACCAGTACGGGCAGGTCGCTGTTGATAACCCTCTCTGTGAAGTCGTCTCCGTCTTGCACATTAAAGGACACGCGGAGGGCGGGGCTGAGGGACAGGGAGCGGCACGGGGACAGCGAGGGAGACGGTGCCGGCCGGCATGGTGGGCTGGCAGGACCGCAGGAAGAGGTGAAGGCAGATGTGGAGACGGGGAAGCAGCGACGTCCTTTAACTGACGAAGCCCAAACCCTGCGTACTAACTGTCTGTAAGCCATCTGAAGATAACAGGAGAAGAGAGGAACATTACAAAAACACTCTCAGACAAATATCAAGCATGATATCGTGTAGTCCGTTTCAAATTGGTTTAACAAGACACCGCTAGTATTATTATATTATTAGTTATAATTTATTAGTCCAAAGTTGTACATCACACCAATGTACAGAAACATTCCACCACACAGAATGAAATTCAAGTGCTGCGCAGCTGTCTTGGTCACCAGCCCATTGCGAGCAATTAAGGTGGCCCGCCCGCTGTTACGTATAGGTAACTTGTTATTCGACTTTTCCGTCCTTCAGTACGTCGCACACAATCAAATTCTTGCCAATTACATCAACCGGAAAACTTTTTTGTGTCAGTACCTGTTGTATCAAGACAAAAAAACATTTTCACAAGGCTATAATAAACACTAAATTCCTTACCGAGTTGTGCGCTGACAGCTAACGTGAATCTGTGGTGTTCCCCGGACCACTTTTTTTCTGAACTACTTCCGCCTGTGCTTACTTAACGAAAGAACAACCATAGAGATGTACCGTATCACATATTCTTTTGCTAAGATTGAATGGCGCCGGTCTTCCTAGAAGCGAGGGAACTGCAGTTAATTTATCAGAAAGTATGGTTTTTTTTGCTGTGATATGAAAACATCTGAATACTTCAATGTCAAGGCACAATCAAAACACGCAACAAAAGATAATCTTGCTGCGTGCCATTTTTTTGACGTTCACAAAAGTCAGCATATGCTCAATTCGACGACACATATTCATGGTCTCAGGGTGGTGACACTTTGGTCAGCCATTTTCCTTTAAGAATAAATGAATATGTTCGATTTTGGTTCGTGTATTATATTCTGTGGACTCATCATACTTTTCCAATGTGTCTGATACCTTCCATTTATTTAACATGGTACATTGGCCATTGTTTCAGAATTTGCCCACTTATGCAGAAACACAACTCATACAGCTGTAGATCCTGTGTTTTTACTGTTTTAAAAGGAAGTCATAATTTCGCTCCATCACTAAATACATAAGTATAGGAAGTACTGTGGCTCATGAGCTGTGCATATTGTTTTGTGAGCTGCTCATATTGCTATTGCCCTGCAGCAGTATGTGATTTGTGACCTGTCCAGAGATAGGCTCCACCCCCGTGTGACACCGACCAGGAGTGAATGGTTTAGCAAATGAATGGATGGATGGACCTACTGCTGCACATACCTCAATCATTTCATTTAGACATCTTGTGAATTGTGGATATTTTACATATGGGATTATGTACATTTTAGTTACCTTACCCATTACTCCATCTATCAGACTCTACTGAAGGACAATATTGAATCTGTATCTACTTTTATACATCATGGACTACAGCATTTAAATTACATCACATTAATTTGGCAGGCACTCTTATCAAGAGTGACTTATTATACAGGAAAACAGAAATGCATTCACCGGATTAATATGAACAATAGTGCCGCATCTGGCCAGCAAGTACAATTTCTAAATACATTCAGACTGCATCCATTAGAGTAACCATAAAAATCATCTGAAACCATGGAAAATACTGTTCCCCAAATCAGTGCACAAGTAGGTCTATTGGGCGGGGATTGGAGGGCAGCATTAGCCTAGCGCTATGAACAATCACATCTGGTCACGAGGTCACTGCCAGCGTCTTGTGTGTGTTAGACGGTCATTTGGCCAGCTTAGAGAGCTTGATCTGAAACGGTGACTGTATGGCAGTGGAATCAGAGAAAATGTGCTCTTAAATCATGGAGCTTTTTGGATTGCAGTGGGCGTAGTAACTTTGGGTATTACAGATTTTATACAGTTCTTGAGTACAATTTTGGGATCCGTATTTCTTCTGATAGCTTAGGTGCATACCAGAACCGCTGCTAAAAGACTGAGAGAAAAAAAAGCTTGTCTCCTTTACTCCAGACCCCACAAGCCACCACTGGAGGGGAACCAAGCCGCCATCTGAAAAGATTAGTGTTCAGTATGTGTTGAAATGTAATTGAAATATAGCCGATGGTTCTGCTGTCCTGACCTCTTCGGGAGCTACGTTCTGCCACTGTGGGGCCAGTTCAGAGAGGCATCACGACTGGGGAAAGTGACCACACAGGGAGGGGAGAGGGCAGAGGCTGTACGCATTGTTTAATTTGGTTTGGTTTATTTATTTTAAAAGGAGGGCAGACTGCTCTTGTGTATTTTTAACTTATTCAGACAGGGAAAAAGCGGAGAAGGGTTTCTGGGGAAGACTGAAATGACTTAACCGCCACATCTAGGAAGTGAAATACACTTTATTTATTTGCTAAGACATTGTTGTCTGTCCACTTTAGATTGCTTCTTTTCTATTATATTTACTATCTATTGAGTTATGCCCAATTGAAATACTTGGCATTACTAGTCAATATATTGGCTCTTTCCATTTGCCTATCTCATACGGTGTTGTGTGACTCAAATTGTGAATAATTGTTAAGTCAGTATTCAGAGAGGAATCACGTGTTTAGTGGAAACAATATAGTGACACCTGCAGCCAGTATGCAACAGGTTAGATCTTCTTTTGTACCAAGCTGGTCTGCATTACTCACAGTGTACCAGCAGAGGGGGCTCTTGCTTACTTCGTCTTCGCCTGCACAGTGGTGCACTCTGTTCATTTGCAGTGTTGACCTGGTGTCTGATTCATTACTTAAGTGGCCAGTGGTCACTCACAGCTTGTTTAGGAGAATTTACAGTGGCGTTGTTGATGTTTGCTATTTCAACTGAAAAAAGTTTCCAACTGAATTTGCCCCACCCCCCCCACACCTAGTCCGTAGCCCCCCTCCCCCAGCAGAAAAACAACAACACCGGAAATTACCTGGATATTTGGGATATTTCGCAGAGTCCCGGTGGACAGATGGGCAAAGAGAGAGAACAGGGGTGTTCTGTTTCCTGAGGTACACACTAACCCACAGTGTGAGGATAGCAGAGAGTGTGTGGAAAAAGTGGTGGTGGTGGTGCTGGCGGTGTTTTGCCGGTGATGGCGGTGGGCCTGTCAGTCAACCCCAAGGCTCTTATAATGTGCTGTGGCCTCGTGTAAACTGGCCTGAGCGCTGGCCTCCACCTCCCACGTCCGTAGCGTCCGTGGTCCCCCGTCATGTAGCCGGGGACGATGTGAGAAACAGATATGCTCAACCTGCTGAGACTTGATTCACGTTCTTTCTCTGCACAGGAAATTCAGTCTTTTCATTAAAAAAAAAAAAAAAAAAAAAAAACTTTTTGATGTATATAAGAACTGGTAATTCATATATATATAATTCCTAAAAGTGCAGACTGCTAGGTTTTAATGTAAATTTGACACTAATTTCATGATGTCTGAAAACCACATAAGTGAGTTAGTTGCTCCAGACATAATTTCTGGCACATGGTCATCACTAGTGCCTTGCATTACAGCACCTAGCATGTACCACTGAACCCCTCGCCCACAGCACCCCCAGACCCATGTGTCTGTGTTTGGGAAGTCAACACTGGAGTTCCTGTCCTTGGTTAAAAATAACTGGGGATTCAAATTCCACTCTCCCTCTCTTTTTCTCCCAATCACACTCACAATCTCTCTCTCTCTCTCTCTCTCTTCACTTTCTCTGACTGTTTTTCTTCCTCTTTTCTTCTATGTCTTTCTTTTCTTCTATTTTGGAACGAGTTGTACCCTACCCAGTCTCCCTTCACTTCTTCCCATTGCGGTCTGTCAGCCGAAGGATTTTGACGATTTTGTAATTCAGCGCAATCAAGTCCCGATGTGCCGTTAGTGTACAGTTGCAGGCAGCCCGTCTTTAGATGTGCTAAACCGCGATTCTAATTTACGCATCTGTCTCGCTGTTTTTGCGTGATAGTGCATGAGTGTTTGCATGTGAACGCGCACAGATTGTATTAGAGCGTGGGAGGGTTCCTCCTGAACACTGTCAGCACCTCAAAGGTGTGTGTGTGTGGTTGAGCAGATGTGCCGTCAAATCACTCCTCCCCTTGAACAAATAAACTCACAGCCTCATAACACCTGTTCTTCTTTACTGGTCTCTCTCTCTCTCTCTCTCCTCTCTCTCTCCCTCCCTCCCTCTCTCTCTGTCTCTCTTTCTGTCCCTCTGTCTCTCATTCTCTCTCTCTCTTCTCTCTCTCTATGTACTTATTGATGCCCAGCCTTTTCTTCTTATCAGTGGCTGTTGTCCAGACTTGTCTGACCTCTGTGGTTATTGCTATTCTGCTTCAGGCTAGCTAGTTGGTGTGCTAGCTAATATTAGATGGTTCAAGAATTGTAACAATAACATCATATTAGCAGTTTTATAGCAAACTCAAAGTGTATGAATTTGTGGTTGGGGTCTTAAAATCAATAGTTTGACTATAAAAACCATTTATGGTTAAACTACTGATGAAGATGAAATTAACCAGAAGGCACCACAAATGTTGTTCAAGTTCACTGCACATGAATTGCAAAGGTGCAATTAACCCAAGAACAAAGCAGGTTGTTTTATTCTCCTGTCGTGGCACTTCGACAGCAATTATTGACAGCAATTACTTTCTGTCCCATTCAGGAGCAAAGACAAATGGAACTACAATTACATGTTTGGCAGCCAATCTGCGAAAAGCAGGCAAGCTGGGCAGGTGAAACCAGAACTCAGGGTAGACCTCAGATAAACCAACAATGAGGAATGCAAACAGGCCAAATAATACGGTGAGATAGGAGCAATAATAGTCAACCATGTGACCAAGCACGAGGGAGGCTGGGAAGGACGTGTAGCTACGTCTCAGAAACTCTGCTGTTACGTCTGTAACTGTCAGGCAACTCTCAGAGGTGCTGCACATCTGCATGGGCGTTGCAAAGTGCTTGCAAGTGCCGCTTTGCATGAATTCAGTCAAGAGAGCAGAAACACACCAGTGCTGCTCTATTTTATCATTACACTTGATAATGCATAACGCATTTGTAGATGATGCTGGTTTTTGAAAATAATTTAAAATGTGATTGACCAGTGCGCCTGTGCTGCATGCCCAAGGTCAATAAGGATGCGACACAAACGTGTGAGTAGCTATATCGTAATACAGTCATCGCCACGTATAGCATTACTCGACTGCTTTTGTTTCCTGATCATCCGTCCTGAGCATCTGGTTCCCGTCAGGTATTACAGTGGAAGGGAAACGCCTGAGGGAATGAGGAATGAGTCATAACCTGGGTGAGTGTCAGTCTCCACCACAGCGCACCTGTCTGGGAGCCATTTTGAAGCCGCGCCAGAACGCCAGTGGTATTCTGTCCGCCACATTCTGTCTGTCAGACGAGCCCAAAGTTCATCTGAGGTCCTGACTTACTGCGGTCACTACAATTCCCGAAAGGGCACCTGCAGAATGAGTGGGAGTGTTAGCTCCAGTGTCCCGGTCAAGTGCCCAAACGGGTCCTCTGCATTCTTCACTTGCCCCCCCCCCCCCCCCCCCAAAAACAAATTTATAATAATGATTGATGAAAATTACTCATTTGTCTGTTATAAGACAAAACTGCATCTGGGAGTGACGTGATCAATGACCATGTGGAATACGTGAAAATGTACTGTGGAGTCAGGCTGTGTGTCTGTGTGTAGAAAGATGTTCGTGTGGACTGTGAAGTTCACTTTTATGTGATACGGAATAGAGATGGTCGCTATGTGCTTATACTGTCAGCGTGTATATTCGTGGCATGCAGTACCTGTACCTGTACCTGTACCTGTATCTGTATTCACCTGTATCTGTATCTGTATTCACGCTTGTGCGCATGTACATGGATATTTGTGGACATATATCTGTGTGAGTGGACCATGCTTAAGTCACTTTTCCACCGCCTGGTACCGGCTCAACTCAACTCGACTCTACTCAACTTTTTTGGTTTTCCATCGGGCAAAAGTTGTGGATAGTACCTGGTACCTGGTACTTTTTTTGGTATCACCTTCATCGAGGTTCCAAGCTTCATCTGAGGTGATACCAAGAGGTGACGTGAAAACACTGCAGACCACGGTTTGGTCAGAGAGAATCGTCACTAGAATCGTCGCCTTTGAGCAACCAGTCATCTTGTTGTCTGAGCTC
Source organism: Anguilla anguilla (assembly GCF_013347855.1). Taxonomy (NCBI): domain Eukaryota; kingdom Metazoa; phylum Chordata; class Actinopteri; order Anguilliformes; family Anguillidae; genus Anguilla; species Anguilla anguilla. The sequence goes on along the minus strand of NC_049202.1, from coordinate 68,204,454 downwards.
TGATGTAGGATTTCCCAAACTCTCCTGTTTTTTTCAGCTGTCTTTTGTCTTGCTGCCCTCAGCCTCTTCTGAAACAAAATTTGTCTCCTTGCTGTGACAAACAGCCACATACCGAGAATCAAGAACACCATCCCTTCAATATCCTCCATTGTTCCTGTGTGTGTCGCATCAAAGATGGCGTCACGGCAGTTTCGTGCTGCATCGCTATGACGACCAGCTACGTTGACGGCAGTACTATCTGCAGTGGAAATCAAAGTACCTGGTACCAAAAGCGAGTAGAGTCGAGTTGAGCTGGTACCATGCGGTGAAAAAGCGGCTGTATACCTACACCCTTACTGCACTTTCCACACATTCTTGTATCAATTAACATCTTTCTGAAAGAGTTGCGGTGGACCCAAAGCCAAAAGTGGAAGGACACAGAGAGAAATTAATGTCGTAGAGGCAGGAATATACAGGGTGGAGGACATGGGAGATGCAGGAGAGGAAGAAAAGAGACTGATTAGGTAGAAAAGAGGTAGAACAAAGACCACCAACATTAGAGAAAGTTACATTTTAAGATGATGAACCCATTAGCAACAAAATTATCCAAACATCACAGGCCAATGGCCTGCTTAACTCAATATAGGACATGTAGGCCATTCATGAAAACATCATTATTGGTGCTGTTTTCCCCTGAATATTGTATGCATTCGAATAAGCCCATGCACCTATGAATATGGCCATTCTCATCGCACTCTGTGTCAGTATTTTCTTAAAGAAGGGGAGGAAATTCTTAAGTCTTTCTGCAGCAGTTCCACACCACTAGCAGCACACACCAACCAGCTGAGTATATTTATCTTGGTGTTCAGAGGGCGGCGGGCGAAAAAAGGAATTCGTGTGAATACAACTTTAAAGCATCAATAATATTTTTATTCAAACATAAATAAATAAACACCAAAGGCTGCGCCTCTATGGAATGTGGTGAATCTAAATTTTTATGAATGACAGTATTCATCCCCGCACACGCCCCCAGCCCATGTTTCCGCTGTGGAGTTCTAAACCCCGCCTATCTCCACCCCTTTGGAATGTGTTGGCCAGCTGCCCGAACGTTAATTGGCTGGTCTCCGTGCGAATAGGCGGAGCTTCCATGAACACCACGAGGGTAGTATAAAGCATCGCTGCAAGTTTATTCTCTGAATGGTAGTTTTCTGGATGTCTTGTGTTGATCGCACCGGAGAATTTCAGCAGAATAAACATAGGACAAACTACAGCACGATTAGAACTAAGGGTACCTTTACGATACCATATCATGTACGTTTGTTACAGAAACCAGGGACGCTGAATTCAGAATATTTGTAACTGTCAATCTGTGGGTAGCTATCACTATTTTAAACTATTAACGTTACGTTGTTATTTTATACATAGAGCAAGATGGATACATTTTTATACGCTGTCACTTTAGCAATGGCTACCTTCTGTTTGGTAAGTCCAGTTTACCTCATCTTGTTCGCTTTGATAGTTTGAGTTTTTTTTATTTTTATTTACGTGATATATAAAAATAAAAAATTTAAAATTCCGAATTAAAAAATGTAATTCGGAATATGCAGCTCAGAATTTAACTTGTATACAGAAGTGCTCATGCCTGAGCAAATGCCTTGACGATATTTCGTCAGTTCAAAACATATGATTGATTTTTTATTATGCGTGAAATATTAACATTTCATGAGCTTCGCTGTGTGTGTGCTATTGAACTTGATTTGTCATCTAAAAGATTGTGCATTCGACCAAAGCTGAACGTTCCATATTCCAAATCAGTCTGCGTGAATTCTTATCAATCTCACACTTGAAAGATTGGCAGTATGTGATATGTTAATAGTTCCTGTTTTCATTTTCAATGAAACGTCATGGAGGCTGTTAGTCACCATCGTTGAGAGACTCTACTTAAGATGTAGACTTCGGTGACTTCCGAACAAAAAAGAGAGAGACGAACCAGCTTTTTTTAAAACAAGCACATCAATGGAAGGAACGTGTTATGACGCACATTTGTACAGACCTGTACTTGTTTAATGGGCGAGCATTTCACATTCCTCCTCCGTTATGTGTGACAGAGAATTACGGGCACTAAGTACGTGAACTCACTGTTTATTTGGAATTTTGACTGTCTCACCATTGAGAACTGAGACAGATTGAGTCAATGCAGATAGCAGGCGTGCCCTCGCACAGTGCAATTAGGCAAAGCGGGGAGCTGTACTGCGACTTTGATCATAAGATGGTAAAGGGTGGGGCACTTCTGCTAAATCCTTGGAACGGCACTCCTGTGTACTATGATTAAACGCAGGCATGGATCTGATCCTGCAAACAGTGTCTTAATTTAAACATTAGTGCCCAGCTGTTGTGTTTGAGGTCACGCAGTTATCAGTGTGCTTCTGGTCTGAAGATTGTTAATATTCAGCCACCCCCCCCCCCCCCCCCAAAGTCAGACTTGCTATTGATCTTAGTGATTGATTACATTGACGTTTCGTGGGCTGTTACCTCATAATTCAAAAATAATCCTAAACATGGAATGTGTTGCCGTATGTTGCGATACAGAACACCTGAGGTAAAAAAAAAAGAAAAAGAAAAAGGTACTGTATGAGGAATATCAACACAGTTGTAGTCCTACATTATTCTATTCGATTAGGAGAATGGAGATTGTATGTATAAGGGTTTGCTTGAATGTGTGCAGTGGCCTACGGGTTCAGGGATCAGAAATGGTCATGAAATGTGACATACATTCAGGACTGAAAATAGCTGGAGCCTGCTGACGGGGAACAGTCTAGAACGGCGTGGCTCCAGCTCCGTGGACGTCGCTTGAAGCCGAGTCTCTCGGATCATTACTTGAAAAGCCGGGATAACCCTGGATAATTTCAATATATTTTTTTTTTTGTCCTCCGTCTTTGATTGGACACAAGCCAAATAGTGACATCCAAGGTCTGCCGTGCTTAAAAATATCCTGGCATGCCCAGAGTTCCCATGTTCCCCCAGACATCCAAATAAATAAATAAATAAATAATCTCAGTATTCAAAATGAATATCTATTTTTACAAGTTCTTGCAGTAAAATGGGTGCCACTGAGGTTGTGTATTCCTTTTCGGCAGCTGCGATCTACCTCACAACATGAAGTATTTTCCCCACCTCTTGTTACATTCGGTCTTGCGTGTGGTCCGCGGTTTCTGCGATTGCAACGTCCCTTCCTTCGCCCGCGCAGGTCGGCGCCGGCTGCCCGTCCGCGTGCGAGTGCCCCGCGGCGCCCCCCGTCTGCCCGCCGGGCGTGAGCGCCGTGGCGGACGGCTGCGGCTGCTGCAAGGTGTGCGCCGCCCAGCTGAACCAGGACTGCCACCCGCTGAAGCCCTGCGACCACCACAAGGGCCTGGAGTGCAACTATGGCAACGACGTGGCGCGCACCTGGGGCATTTGCCGCGGTAAGGCACGGAGAGAGCGCCCGCCATTGGTTCATTATTACATTATTATTGTGACGGAGTGTAGCACAGTGGGTAAGAAACTGGGCTTGTAACCGAAAGGTCGCAGGTTCGATTCCCGGGTAGGACACTGCCGTTGTACCCTTGAGCAAGGTAGTTAACCGGCATTGCTTCAGTATATATCCAGCTGTATAAATGGATACAATGTAAAATGCTGTGTAAAAGTTGTGTAAGTCGCTCTGGATAAGAGCGTCTGCTAAATGCCTGTAAAAATGCCTGTAATATTATTACAGGCATTTAGCAGAAGTTCTTATCCAGACTTGCATTGCATCCAATGATACAGCCGGATATATACTGGAGCAATGCAGGTTAAGTACTTTGCTCAAGGGTACTACCGGGGAATCGAACCTGCGACCTTTAGGGTACAAGACCAACTCCTTAGCCATTATGTTACACTGCCGGCATCATCTGTCAGCAGCACGACCACCATCACCATCGTCGTCACCACCATCATGAAAATTACCGCAGTGCTGTGATTCATAGTTTGAAGTGCCAGCGTGCGTTTTACCACCCGTACACACACACACACACACACACACTTTGAAAACTGGACCCCGAGCAGTGTGTGTGACTGTATACATACATACGGACAGGTGTATTTTTACAGCGAGTGGAACAATGCTGTTAACAAGTTCAGTTTCCTCTTTGGGCCCGCCTCCGTAAAGCCAAGGCCAGGGTTTGTTCACTCAGCTTTACATTCCTCTTTTGTGCTTTTTTTCGCTTGATGGGTGTCTCATTGTGCCTCTGGCTGTGGGTGGGGGTGCGTCATGGTAATTAGACGTAGGGATTAGGAGGACCGCTTGGGTAATCTGAGCACTTGGCTCGAACCCCACGAAGACGTGGCTGACATTGACATCTGCTAGACTAAAAGCTTGTCCCTGACTTGTGTTTGTATTTTTTTTGTCTGTTGTTTGTTATTACTTAAGAAAGAGTTTTAACAGACAGCATATGCGGTGCAGAGATGAGATCCAGCCCTCTGACAGGCTGACAGCATACCGTTGGTGGAACTGCCTTTTTTTTTGTTAAACACAGACTAAAGACTTGTGAAAATGTCGTTTAACAGCCCTTCAATTCACACTGCAGAATCTCACACGTTTCTTCTCTTTCGCACACTCACTCCTTTCCCGCACTCTTGACACATCCAAATGTGTTTCTGGTTCCCAGCGGTTGGTTGAAAAGACGCCCAGATTGGGTCTTCCACCAAGAGGAACATGTGCAAATGCCGCCCAGTCTAATCGCACCCCCGCCCCAACCCCCCCGCCCCAACCCCCCCCCCCCCCCCCCCCGCCCCCCCGCCCACCGTCTGGAGGCTTTCTGTGACAAAGGATAACCAGTTTGACATCATGAGCTCATATCTCATTGAGCAGACTTGAGGGTGGTGGTGGTGGGGGGAGGGTCTTTCTACCCTGCTCACCCTGTGCTGTTCTGCCCCCCCACCCCCCACCCCCCATGCAGTGTGTGATTGTGTTTTAATTTGTACCCCCCCCCCTCGGTTCCCTCCCCCGCAGCGAGGCTGGAGGGGCGCACCTGCGAGTACAGCGGCAGGATCTACCAGAACGGGGAGAGCTTCCGCGCCGGCTGCAAGCACCAGTGCACCTGCATCGACGGGGCCGTGGGCTGCGCGCCCCTCTGCCCCAGCCAGGTGCCCCTGGCCTCGCCCGCCTGCCCCGCCCCGCGCCTCCTCAAAGTGCCCGGCCAGTGCTGCCTGAGCGTGGACTGCGGCAAGGGGGCGCCGGGGCCGGCCCCGCCCCCCGCTCACCCGCACCCCTTCCCGTTCCCGTACCCTTACCCGCACCCGTACCCCTACCCATACCCCTACAAGCCGGACAAGAGCCTGGAGAACGAGCTGGTGGAGATGGGCAAGAAGTGGAGCAAGCAGCGTGGCTACAAGCGCATGGCCGGTAAGAGCAGGGCTACGCGCGCCTCAGAATGACCCCGACTGTGTGGGGGCAGGCCCGGGTTCTGAAGCCCCTCTGTGTGCCCCTCTTTCCCCCCCCCCTCAGCGTGGAGGCAGGTGGGAGGGGAGTGCACCATCCAGACCACCAGCTGGTCCCAGTGCTCCCGCAGCTGCGGGATGGGCGTGTCCTCCCGCGTCACCAACGACAACGCCCAGTGCAAGCTGGTGAAGGAGACAAGGCTGTGTAACGTCCGGCCCTGCGGCTCTGCACCTGCTCCGCTCAAGGTAAGGTAGAGGGCTCGTCTGTGAGCCTGTCTGTGCTGTAATGTGTCTGTGAGCTCGTCTGTGCTGTAATGTGTCTGTGAGCTCGTCTGTGAGCCTGTCTGTGCTGTAATGCGTCTGTGAGCTCGTCCGTGAGCCTGTGTGTGCTGTAATGTGTCTGTGAGCTCGTCTGTGAGCCTGTCTGTACTGTAATGTGTCTGTGAGCTCGTCTGTGAGCCTGTCTGTGCTGTAATGTGTCTGTGAGCCTGTCTGTGCTGTAATGTGTTTTTGAGCATGTCTGTGCTGTAATGTGTCTGTGAGCCTGTCTGTGCTGTAATGTGTCTGTGAGCATGTCTGTGCTGTAATGTGTCTCTGGATGCATCTGTACTGTAACGTGAATCTGTGGGTGCTGTATCTTATGTCTGTGCTGAAGCATACATCTGTGATTGTGTCCATACCGTAATGTGCATCTGTGCAGAATCGTGTGGGGGGGTGGGGGGGTGGGGGGTCGGGTATGGGGGGTGGATTCTGAAGCGAAAGTGCTGTGCTGCGTGTGCCAGGGCGAGTGTCCGGGCAGAGAGGGATTCCCGCCCTTTATATAACGCGAGCGTCACCGGAGCTTTCCGCCACGTTCCTCCTGTGAGTCACCGGCGGAACCTTTAATGGCACTGCGTGGGGCAGAAAGGGCGAGGGGCTCAGCGGCAGCTGGATCGACATTAATATCGCGGCATTCACCACCCGCCCCCCGCCCCCCCCCCGCCACCCCCCCCTTCCCCATGCCCACTCGCGCACCCAGCTTCACCTTCTATTTGTGGTCCTGTTGCTGTGTGTGGATAGACACAACCCTGATGGTGGCGGATCAAGGTCAGGCTTAGTTACCAAATATACACCAGCGCTGCCGGTCACTCCAGAGACCGCCCCTGAAAGCTTGGACGCTTAGGACAGGTACAAACATACTGCCATTTTTTTTTTTTTTTTAAACGTTGAAATTTAAAACACCCCCAGAACAGTGGAGGAGCTCTCCCGGAACACACCAGCAAGTACATTTGTACTCTGCAGAGTGCGAAAACCGGGGAAATGTTATGATGCCGAGTCCTTTTCTCGCTGCGTCTGATGGGAACATGGGAAGGCTGATTTACTCACACACCGCTGGTGCCTTTTAAATATAGACTCCCACCCCCTGACATTCCTGACGAGCGAGCGGAGGAAGCTCTGCGCCCCGTCCACTCGGGCTGGCAGTTTTGCGGGTCTATATTAGTCTGCCTCCGTTTCCCAGGCTCCCTGCAGTGGGAGCGTGCAGAGAAAGCATCCGTCGGTCCGTCCGGCTCCATCCAGCTTCGTAACTAATGGGCCGTACTGTGCATTCTGCCTGTGCTAAATGCCCCTCTGTGTGTCACAGTGCAGTCGTGATGCCTATTGTGTTCAGACGAGAACCAGACCAGGGTTAAAGTTACAGCGCTACATGCGGCGTCGATTTTCACGCTCTTGCAAAACGTAATCCAATATGCCGTTAAGGAAACCGACACGCAAAAGACTCGTCACAAGGCGTCTCTTAAACGCATATCACAGCCGGTGATTTGCAGCAAATCAGACGTAGCGACGTCCCATTCATCCGCTCTGCTCAGTGCATTGTGGGTAATCCGCCTCCATTTCCTGTCCTGTGTGAAGGTTTAACTCTGCCTGTAGGGTTGGGAGCCTCTGACGTGCTGCTGCGTCAGGCGGTCCTGTATGTTCACCGCCCTGCCCGGCGCCACCGTGACCTTTCCTCGCCGTTTGACCTAGCGTCGTCAGCGCGGTAACCGGGGTCCTGTGTCAGTGCCGTGTCAGTGCCGTGTCAGTACTCTGTCAGTTCTGTAACCGCGTGTCATCGCCTCCTCTGACCCCCCCCCCAACCCCCCCCCCCCCTCTGTCCACAGGCGGGAAAGAAGTGCTCCCGCACGCGCAAGGCCCCGGAGCCGCTCCGCCTGTCCTACGCCGGTTGCCGCAGCGCCCGCCTGTACCGGCCCAACTACTGCGGGGTGTGCGTGGACGGGCGCTGCTGCTCGCCCCGCCGCACGCGCACCGTCCCCGTGCCCTTCCTGTGCCCCGACGGCGAGCGCTTCGACAAGGCCGTCATGTTCGTGCAGTCCTGCAGGTGCAGCGAGGACTGCGGCCACCTGAACGAGGTGGCGCTCACGCCGCAGCACTGGCTCCACGGCGACACCCACAAGTTCATCGACTAGCGCGTCCGCCGCCAGCTTCCCCGCCGCCGCCGCCGCCGCCTCCCAAGCGTACCCGTTAGTAGCGTCCCAGGTAGATGCCGTCGGAAGGACGTGCGTTCCTCCGTCTGTAGAATTGTTTGAAAGCTGAAAAAAGGAGGAGGACAGAGGAGAACATTTTGGAAATGACAAGAGGGGTTTTTTTTTTTTTTTTTTGGAAAAAAGCCTTCGACGATTATAATTGGGATTAACGAAAGAAAAAAAAAAAAAACCCGACCCAGAGTACACACGGCCACCGATGAACTGAGGAGTGTGTGATCCAGGGTGGCCCGTTTCCTGGCTCAACCGGCTGCATTCTGACCGGCCGTCCACAGTCAGTCCTGATTGGTGGAACTGAGGCTCTGTGATGGATTTAAAGGGGGGGGGGGGGGGGGGGGGGGGCAGGCGGAATCACAGCGTCACACAGAACCTGATTGGAAGATGCTGCGCAGGCTCGTGCATACAGTAGCTGGTGTGCAAGCGGACTGATTGGCTGCCGGGGGAATGCCGGGTTACGTGGAGGCTTGCGCTCAGTTTCGTTACGTCTGACCACCCAAGTGCGAGTCAAAATGGCCGCCGGAGAGAAGACTGGGTTTCCTCTGAAATTGACTTGTTCTCCATTAAGATTATCTGTTCATTTGGATATGCCCAGATGGGCTTGAAGCCTGAAACTATAAAACGCTCTAGATTTCACTTCATTTTTTTTACAAAAGCTTCATTGTCAGCAATTTTGGGGGGTTTTTTTTAGCAAGTAAAATTGACAGGTACTTTGAAAGTGATTGGAACTTATTACTACATCCATTCAAGGATATTCTGTTCTGACTTGTCTTTATTCCACAGACTGAAATATTAAGGCAGAGATCTGGGAGGAGGGCAGGTGGGGTTGGGGTGGGGGGTGGGGGGTGGGGGGTGGGGTTACAGGCTCACAGACAGTGGCTCAGCTGCATTCAGAATCAGAAACACCGCTGTCTGTGAATACCTGACATGCTCTGGCCTTAAGCAAAAGGGAAAGAGTGAAAGATTTACAACTGCTGAGCAGCGAGCTTTGAATTGTGATGTCAAAGTATTTTTACCCGTTGATCATAAAAAAAATATCCAGTATTGATGGTTGTTCTCTGAATAATGGGTCAGGAACCCTGTGACTAAAAACATTTTGTAATAAATTAAGATGGGGGAGCCTCCTTCACTTGCAAATGTAATCCGGTACTTTTTGTGTTTGAAAAAAATGTACATATGGCTTTGCCTGTAATCCGTAAACTGATGCAGACACACATCGTTTTTCCTTTTGTGTTTATATTCTGTTGGTTGAGATTAGAATGAGCTAATTTTACATGCAGCCTGTGTGACGGCCCCTTACACAGTTGAGCCTACGCCCCAGATCGAGCTGGAGATACCCTCGATAGCTAGGGGGTGGGGAGGGTACAGGAGCAGCACCACAGCATTGTTTGGCTGCTATAATTTGACATCATCCAGAGTTCTTTTTCGGGAAAATCTGGTTTCAACATGTAGAGAATGCTGCTACTGACTAATTACACGCTTTTTTGGGGGGTTTTTTTTGTATTCTGAAAATATGTTTCGGGGGCAGGCAAAATTTGTTCCTTTCACAATGCATTTATCTCCGTCTTTTTTTTTTTTTTTTTTTTTTTTAAAGTAAATGTTTATATTCAGCTGCGCAGTTTGCATAGATCTGAAAGTTCAGAAATCCGCTTTAAAACTTTATTGTTCTGGAGCTGCAAGGAAAACCCCTGGCTCCTTTACGGAGCTTCCTTCCTTTTCTTTCTTTTTTTGTCACATCAGGCATTTGTAACAAATGTTATTTAAGAGTGTTCATTTCAATTTCAATGTCGTGAATTGTGTATATGTCTTATATAATCGTCTATACAGTACAAACATTGCACTAATTATTATTATTATTATTACATTGTTAATGGGAGTCAGACTGCTATACCCAGCCTGGTTCCCATACAATTTGAATAGGCAGCTATTTAACTTTAGAAAGTCCAAGAAATTTTTAATTCCTTAAATTCAGGAACACAGCAAAACAATTGAGAAGTAGTTTGGGTTGGTGTATATGCTGTGATTGGGCGGTTCTGTCTCCCCCTGATTTCACTCATTTGGCAAGATTCCTTATTTGCACACAATGTATATATCCTACATTTTTTAAAATCAGACAAAGAGCACGCAGGTTGAATTGGCCGTTGTGGAATCTGCACTTGTACTATACAGTTGTGAAAGTGGCGCCATGCAGCAAATCAGCATTTGTTTGTTGCTCAAAAATGCTGAAATGGCACCGCATACCCTGTTTATCTGTCCCTGTCCCCGTCTCTTGTGCTGTGGAACAGATGCACCTCCCATGATTTCCATTTGTGTCGTGTTGAAATGGGCTGGTTTTGGTGCGTTCTGCTCTAGTGCATGCTCGTTGATGAATTGGGGTTGATTTCCCCCCTGATCCCTGGCCCTGGCAGGCCCCTTTTATGCGTTGAGTTGCTACGCTGGAGCTCCAGGCCCTGATGTTTGAATAGCAGCTATACTCCGGGCCTTGATGTTTGAATAGCAGCTATAGCCCAGGCCCTGATGTTTGAATAGCAGCTATAGCCCAGGCCCTGATGTTTGAATAGCAGCTATACTCCGGGCCTTGATGTTTGAATAGCAGCTATAGCCCAGGCCCTGATGTTTGAATAGCAGCTATAGCCCAGACCCTGATGTTTGAATAGCAGCTATACTCCAGGCCCTGATGTTTGCATAGCAGCTATACTCCGGGCCCTGATGTTTGCATAGCAGCTATACTCCGGGCCCTGATGTTTGAATAGCAGCTATACTCCGGGCCCTGATGTTTGAATAGCAGAAACTCCAGGACCTGGATTGATATCGATTTGATATCGAATGTGGTCCCTCCTGAATTTAAAGGCCACTCGAGTTTAAAATACAAAAATGTATTGTAAAGGCAAACAAAACTACACCATATGTACCTTAAAGTTGAGTATTGTTTAGCATCCATTGAATGTATTAATTTTGTTGCATTTAAAGCAATTGAATAAAATTTTGCTTTTTAAGTGTTCATGTTTTAATGCCTTTTGTGCACCCTAATCAGACGACTACACGTGAATCAAGGACTAGGTCAGTCACAAGCTCTGAATATATCCAAGGCCCTCACATTCACAAAAGCCAGCGTGCGAAGTGGAGACGCACACGGAACCTTTTCCTTCCCTTCACTTCGATTCCACAAACGCACGTCAAAGTTTAAATTTGGCCTTCGGGAACACGGCGGACACCTGATACGCGGTAAAGGGTCCGTGGAATTCGAGCTCAAGTTCATGTTAATTTTAAAATGGGTCGGGTCATTAACAAGCAGGACTTTTACACGGGGCAAGGCTGGCAACCCAAGGGGTTTCTGCATTCATTCCATTAGAGAGCCATTTGATTATTTGGTGGGTGCACGCCAGTCGATTTCTATAAATAGGGATAGGATGGGGATGCGCAACTGGCGTTTAATTTGCAGTCATGGCGCCCCCTGGTGACAGCGTGTACCCACCATCCTGATGGACCTGTATAATTGGTGTTTGAAATGTCTATTAAAAAATTCAAAAGATTAATACGCAAGATAAGATTTTAAATTTGGAATCAGCCTTCAAGTCCACACAAATACAATTTTGGTATCCCATGGTTAAGCCCCTGCACAGAAGCCTGGTTTTTGCCCTTGGGATTAACTCCACTGGGTAACAATTAAAAAATTTTAAGAGCATTACACTTTACAGAGCACCAGGAAAAACCCAATGGCTCTGACCTTGGAGATGAAAGCACTTGTATAGAAAAATTAAATATTCAGAATACGAAATAGTACTGAAATATTTTAATGTAAAATGAGTGCCTGATTTGCAGGCACACACAGCAGAACCTCTCTGACAGTCATTCCAACCTCACCTCCGCAACAAATACAATACAGTAAACTGACATTGTATAAAAAGTTTTAATTTCATTAACCAAAAACAAAAACCACGATTAACAAGACAAAATTAAAACTGGACACCCCACCAGATACAATAAAATAAAAGTTACACTTGGGAACTGGGTAAGGGAAAGGGGGCGGGGTGTTGTGGGTGGGGGGCGCTTTAAAATAAAAACATTTAAGCTCAGTTTCCCCCAGAAAGCATAACGGGAATGGGGGGCGGGGAGGGGGAGGGGGTTTAACTTCACTGGGCTGGAGCACTCATCTGGACTGTTCAACTGCAGAGAGGGGAGAGAGAGGAGGGGGAGAGAGAGAGGAAAAACAGCGTCAGGCCACAGCGTACCTGGAGTAATACCACCAGCACAGACCAGTCAGCTCAGAGCTTTCAAAAATGAACCCTCTAATCAGCGTTTGCATCAAAAAACAAAACAAACAATTTAATCAAATTGCAATCTTAATCATATTAACTATACTCAAGCCCATCTAGATTTGGAGCATCATGACATCCTTTTCTAAACTCCCAAGACTCTCAGGCAGACTCAGGTTTACACTGGAATCTCTGCCCTAGTAACTGCTAAAGAAGGTTAATCACCCCTCCTGTCCAATGAGCATCACTCCTGCACCCGATACGCAGCGGGCATGACTGTGGAGGTCTCCACGGGTCAGATGCAGCAGCTGGCTAAATGCTACATCCGACATTAAACACAGCTTTTAAGACACAGGTAACATTTACACCTGTACGCACTTCCTCCTCTTAAACCTGGAGGTTAAGCTGTAACACCCAGGAGCGAGCAGACAGAGGGTGTGACCCTAAACCTCTTCTCCACGGGGATCACAAATTGTTGTTATTGTTATTATATATATGTATATATGTTATTATAACCGGCAAAACCATTTGTTATTGAAGCAGGAAATCTTCTTGCAACCTCACCACGACAAGTTATTAAATACCTAGTAGTAGAAAATCTTGATAATGATCAGTAGAGTGTGGGAACCCTTTGCCTGCTCAAAATGAACTTCTCACCCCAGTGCATTATGTACTCAACGATATCAAGTTTATTTTAAAGCACTTTAAAGCACAAGAAACGTGCTAGTCTGTCACCCATTTCATCACCTTTTTACCAAGGATACGAACAAACGGGCACGCGTATGAGTGCCACGCGCGGAGGTCTGAGCGCTGGCGGCTGTTAGAGGCTTACTGTAGGTGGAGATGTCGATCTCTTCCGGCAGCTCGGCCACGTTGACCTCGAAGCGGTCCTGCACGTCGTTCAGGGTCTTGGCGTCCGTCTCGTCGGACACGAAGGTCACGGCCAGGCCCTTCGTCCCGAACCGGCCCGCGCGGGCCACCTGTCGCGGGGGCGAAGGGGGGGGGGAACGTGAGAAAAGCCGGGCTCCAAAAACGCAACCGCGAAAAGCAGTTACAGAGGTCACCCAAACGGGGCTACAGCAGATGGACGCCACGTCTTCCCTTCAGTCACTGCTGAAGTGCTGAAGCCCCACAGGATGTAGCAGCAGACCTGCAGCGCTTTAGCCTGGCCCTGCGGTGCCCTGTAAGAGCTCTGTGGTGCCCTGAGGGGGCCCTGTGGTGCCCTGTGAGAGCGCTGTGGTGCCCTGTGAGAGCGCTGTGGTGCACTGTGGTGCCCTGCGGTGCCCTGTAAGAGCTCTGTGGTGCCCTGAGGGGGCCCTGTGGTGCCCTGTGAGAGCGCTGTGGTGCCCTGTGAGAGCGCTGTGGTGCCCTGTGAGAGCGCTGTGGTGCCCTGCGGTGCCCTGTGAGAGCTCTGTGGTGCCCTGAGGGGGCCCTGTGGTGCCCTGCGAGAGCGCTGTGGTGCCCTGCGAGAGCGCTGTGGTGCCCTGCGAGAGCGCTGTGATGCCCTGCGAGAGCGCTGTGGTGCCCTGCGAGAGCGCTGTGGTGCCCTGCGAGAGCGCTGTGATGCCCTGCGAGAGCGCTGTGGTGCCCTGCGAGAGCGCTGTGGTGCCCTGCGAGAGCGCTGTGGTGCCCTGCGAGAGCGCTGTGGTGCCCTGAGGGGGCGCTGTGGTGCCCTGTAAGAGCTCTGTGGTGCCCTGTAAGAGCTCTGTGGTGCCCTGTGGGAGCGCTGTGGTGCCCTGTGAGAGCGCTGTGGTGCCCTGTGAGAGCGCTGTGGTGCCCTGTGAGAGCGCTGTGGTGCCTTGTGAGAGCGCTGTGGTGCCCTGTGAGAGCGCTGTGGTGCCCTGTGAGAGCGCTGTGGTGCCCTGTGAGAGCGCTGTGGTGCCCTGAGGGGGCGCTGTGGTGCCCTGAGGGGGCGCTGTGGTGCCCCGTGGGAGCGCTGTGGTGCCTTGTGAGAGCGCTGTGGTGCCCTGTAAGAGCGCTGTGGTGCCCTGTGAGAGTGCTGTGGTGCCCTGTGAGAGTGCTGTGGTGCCCTGTAAGAGTGCTGTGGTGCCCTGTGAGAGCGCTGCGGTGCCCTGTGAGAGCGCTGCGGTGCCCTGTGAGAGCGCTGCGGTGCCCTGTGAGAGCGCTGCGGTGCCCTGTGAGAGCGCTGCGGTGCCCTGTGAGAGTGGTGGTGCCCTGTAAGAGTGCTGTGGTGCCCTGTGAGAGCGCTGCGGTGCCCTGTGAGAGCGCTGCGGTGCCCTGTGAGAGCGCTGTGGTGCCCTGTGAGAGCGCTGTGGTGCCCTGTAAGGATGCTGTGGTGCCCTGTGAGTGCGCTGTGGTGCCCTGTAAGGATGCTGTGGTGCCCTGTTAGATCAGTTTGCCTCACCCTGTGAAGGTAGGTGTCGGAGTCCTCGGGCATGTCGTAGTTGAAGACTATGTTGACTCTCTCGATGTCCATCCCTCGGCCAAACAGGTTGGTGGCCACAAGTATCCGCCGCTGGAAGTCTTTAAACTGCTGGTACCGAGAGAGCCTGTGGGGGGGGGGGGGGCACATAAGAGGGACACACAGAGGGGGAATTAACTCCACACAGAATGCCACAACTCTCTGTGAACCCTAGCAGCATTCTCCTGGTGCGTCACGGTTCAACCAGACCGCTTTTTGAAGAGGTAACGGAACATTTGCCCAGTTTCTCCCCCCCCCCCCCCCCCCACATTGAGAAAACACCCAGATAAACCCCACTGGAAAACCAGAGTGGCGTTTCACAGTCGGTTTCTTTTCTTACGGCACCGTGGACAGTACTGGCCGGCGGCCTGGGGAACAGGCCGACGGCAGAGCTAGCGCCGGTAGCGGGCTCACCTCTCCTCCTGGGCCATGCCCCTGTGGATAGCGATGGCGGGGAAGTTCTGCTCCACCAGCAGCTGGGAAAGCGCCACGCAGCGCTGCACCGACTTGACGAAGATCACCACCTGCAGGTTAAAGACACGCCGCTTGAACGTCGACGAAACTCCTCGAGGAACGCAATACCGCTCGGAAAAAGACCGACGTTCCGGTCGCGAGATTCTGGAATGTACCAGACCTGGGTCACACATAAATCATTAGAGGAACCAGCTCAAGCCAGAGAAAAAAATGTCATTTACAAGTTCACTTAAAATGTAACTTCTTAGTTATCACGGAATCACACAATAGACAAGAAAAAAAAAAAGTTGCAAGAGGTGGGAAACAAGCTTTCTGGAAGGGGGGGGGGGGTGTGTGTGTGTGTGTGTGTGTGACTTCCAGTAACTGCAGCTTTACTGCGCTTTTGTGCCAAGCTGGTAAATATACCCACTCTCCCAAAGCATACAGCAGCATATAACGTACTCTGCCAAGATGGTCTGAATTGTAGGTCTGAGCAAAATAAATTACCATTTCTACAGCGTTGACTCCACCTGAACAGCATGGCACCATTTATGGCTGATCAGCGTGAGTGGTCACATTTTATTTCCCATGTAATTTTGTTGCCAATAGGCTCTTTGGCTTCACACATTTCTATCAAAAGGCCTTTGTCTAATTAGCTATGAGAGACTTCACACCCACAAATTATACAGCCCAGAGCAAGCAGATGTTGCCAGGCTCAAATGGTTAGGCTAGATTGGTTAAGTTTATTATTTTATTCATTTTTCATGTAATATTTAACAAACGTACATATTTTTAAGCCACTCCTCTAGGAAGAGGACTGAACGCACAGTTTGGACGTCTGTAGAGTTCTTAAGTAAATAAAATGGCCCCAAACACCTAAGCACGTACTGCAGCCATTTTACAGCTGAAGCACTGCACACATGCAATAGCACTGGTGGAGAAAGGGGGAGGATGCAGATCTACTTCTGGCTGGCTGGCTGGCTGGCCAGCAGTAGCAGACACCCTCCACCCCATGGATACTCAAATCCGGACCTCAAATCCAAATCCGTCCCTGGTTTTCTTTATCCCCCAGCTAATTAGCTGAACAATTAAGTGCTACCGATTGGCCAGACCGCATTCACACCCGACTCCCAGGCAAAGGGAAGGTGGAAAACGGGCAGAGCTCGGACCTCTGGGGCCGTGACTGGAGTGACAGGGCTCCGCCCTCACGGCACACACTGACGCGGGTACCTGGTTGAACTCCAGGACGTCGAGGAGGTCGAAGAGCTTGCGGTTCTTCTCGCTGTCCTTTAGCTTGCAGTAGTACTGCTGCAGGCCGTGCAGAGTCAGCTTGGTCTCGTCATCCACGAACACCTCCATAGGCTAAGAGAGAGAGAGCACAGTGGGCGAGATTACCACCAGTGAGGCCCGGGACGCTGACCCGAGTTCTGCCAGAACCCGGACGGGCTACTCGACGCGGAGCTGACAGCAGCTCTCGCCCCGCACTCACGTCCTGCATGAACTTGCGGCAGACGGGTCTGATCTCCTTGCTGAGCGTGGCGCTGAACATCATGCACTGCTTCTCGTGGGGCGTCAGCCGGAAGATGTCCTGCACATCGCGCCTCATATCTGGAGGGAGAGAGACCGACCAGGGGGGTCACCGACCGATCGAGAACGAGAACGCCGAACGTCGAAAATCACACACAAGCGTCGGATTCAAAAAGGAGGGAGCACGCGCACAGAAATGCCTCGGACACTGCAAACGGGTCCCACAGGAAGAGCCCTCGGCCTGCGGGAACTCACCCAGCTGCTCCAGCATCTTGTCGCACTCGTCCAGGACGAAGTGCTTGACGTTCTTCAGGTTGAGGGTCTTGTTGCGGCTGAGGGCCAGGATGCGCCCGGGCGTGCCCACCACGATGTGGGGGCAGTTCTTCTTCAGCACGTCCTCGTCCTTCTTGATGGACATGCCGCCGAAGAACACGGCCGCCTTCACGGTGGGCATGTACTTGGAGAAGCGCTCGTACTCCTTGCTGATCTGGAAGGCCAGCTCGCGGGTGTGGCACATGACCAGCACCAAAACCTAGGGATGGGGGGGGGGGGGGGGGGGGAAGCAGTGGGTATTAAATAACCGCAAGATCCTCATCTGATTAGCACACGCCACTATCCCACAGCGGCTTACACATGATCTTACATTTCCATCTACAGCCAGATATCTTCACCCGACAGGAAGAGGGTCGGGGGGGAGGGACCCCGCATTCCGGAGCGGTGGGCACACACAGATGTGCCCGAAATGGACACAAGAGCGCTGCAGCGTCTCCTATTTTAAACCCCAGGGGGCCGGCGAATGCATTTAACCTTCTCCCACACCACAATATTTGTCAACAGAGGCAGTGTCCAGGGGAAACAGTGTGGCACAGGGTGTAGGGCGCTGGCTGAGAGAGAGACACACACACACACACACACACACACGTACGAGCACACAGTCCCCATCCTAAGGCCAGGGGTTCCATTTCCCACAGTGGCACATCCTGCACCGTGATCCCATTTCTATCTGTAGCGCCCTCTGCTATCCACCTCTCTGACCAAAGTGAAAAATACATGGGACCGGTGAGATCGTTCCCTATCCTTTAAAAAGTCAAGAAAGCAGGGTCCTCCAGAAACGCATTTCACAAATAACACCGAACCCATTTCCACTGTAAAAGTCAAGGTTTCATTTGACACAGGACTGCATTTATTGGTGTTGACTTCTTCCCCTTGTAGAATTCTATTTTGTAGAATGTGAGACTTATTTAATGAAATACGCAAAGGGAGGAGTTTAGATATGAATGAATCATAGCATTTGTATAGCACTTTTCCCGAACGCTCAAAGTGCTTTACAGTGATGAAGGGGAACTCACCTCACCCACCACCAATGTGTAGCACCCACCTGGGTGATGCACGGCAGCCATTTTTGCGCCAGAACGCTCACCACACATTAGCGAAGGTGGAGAGGGAGAGAACATTTTTTAGCCAATTAAATCAGGGGATGATTAGGTGGCAAGTTTGCAAGAGCCAGATTTGGAATTTAGCCAGGACACCAGGGAACTCCCTACTCTTAGTGATAAGTGCCATGGAATCTTTAATGACCACAGTGAGTCACCTCGGTTTAACGTCTCATCCGAAAGACAGCAATGTATGTCAGTCCCATCAAAGATAAGGCATAACCACAAGTTGGAGAATGCTAGACAAGAGCATTCCCATATCTGCGGTGCTAACTATTGGGCACAAATACATATTCAGCTGTAGCACTGGTACCGGAGCAAGTTAACTACCACCAATAGCCTCCATCACACTTGTTCCATCCTACAAAACTACGTTCGTGATTGATGTGGATTGTCCAGGACAAGAATCTAGATAACTAAAAGTTGAATAAAACACCACTGAACTAAAGCAGCCAACCGACGCAGATTTAATTTTCAGTAGCACACAGTGAAAGATGCCTCAGTTTAATCTGGCAGATCCGCGCAGCATCTCTCCCACTGTTGTGAGTGCCTCCTCAACAGGGCTGGCCCCTACCACAGCACAAGCACAGAGGCAGGAGCCAGCGGGAAATGGCGCTTCTGCAGAACTCATGACCTCAAGTCAAGTTTCACTTAATCATTTGTTGGAATGGTTCCTTGCATTACTCTCGCGTTATTTATTTATATATATATATATATATATATATATATATATATATATATATATATATATATATATATATATATATATATATATATATATATATATATATATTTTTTTTTTTAATCAACGGGTTCTCATTTCAGAAGTCAACTATACTAGGGGCGACATAGCTCAGGAGGTAAGACCGATTGTCTGGCAGTCGGAGGGTTGCTGGTTCAAACCCCGCCCTGGGCGTGTCGAAGTGTCCTTGAGCAAGACACCTAACCCCTAATCCCCAACTGCTCTGGCAAATGAGGCATCAATTGTAAAGCGCTTTGGATAAAAGCGCTATATAAATGCAGTCCATTTAACTATTGATAAAATATGGTACAAGCGGGTTGTTAGCGAGAACATTTCTCAGGATGGTTACAGCAACATCATAAGACACTGCATCACTGAGGAGACACTGGGTGGTCACGCAGGCGGCTTCTGAAAACTCAGCTCGACATAACCTGCTCCCAGCACTCCTACAGCATCTGCGAACGTGTGAAGAAACGCATTTTAATGCACGTTTTACTGCGCACAAGAAATGAGTTCTCTACTTTATTGAACAGGATGTACCTTTCCTTTTTAGCATTTGATGGTTTGACTTGCTTCCATGTAAAATTCTTTTCTTTTGCATGAGATTTTCCATAATCAGGCCCAAAATGTGCTGGAATGAGCAGGTATCAAAGGGGAGGCAAGCCATGACAGCAGTGTGTTTGGGGGGGGGGGGGGGGTTTGTTACAGTCCTTCATGCTTAAATACAAAAATACTCAGACCAAGAGGCCTTTGGTTCACTGCAGCCAGCCATTTATTCCATGGAACCGTTAGGAGTGAAGGGTTTGTAAAGATACTCTTCCGTTATCTTGAGTCACCATAAACAGAACACGTCCTAGAGTTCTGTATTCCAGCGTGGGAAAAACTATATGAAGTTCCACACACGAGCAAAAGGCAGATGGAAATCTTCCAGGTCAGAGAAAGACACAGCAACCAGTTGGACAGCCTCATTCCACCGAAAGGGGTGAGGAAAAGCAGCCAAGCCAGAGCTACAGAATTACTTTTCCAGCAACCAGTAGTAACAATAGCTAGACGCCATGTTATGTCAGTTGTCAACCTCTAATTGGCTGTATTAAGCGACAACAAGTCTCCCCTTTCTCTCTTCCAACTTTGTGACAGAACATGCAAACTCCACCCACAGATCAATCCAGAAGCAACACCACCAAGCAGGCTGAGGTGACATCGGAGAGCAGAAAAAATAAATGCAACTTAAATTTTTTTTTTTTTTTTAAAGATTGTGGAAACCCACCCAAGAACAAACCCAACAGGTTCTGACCAAGAGGCCAAAACATGGCTTTATTTCTGAAGCTCACTTCCTGGCCTTGTTGAGATGTTGTTCACTAGCGCCAGTGCATATGGCTCCAGCATAGGTCTTTCAGCCACACATTTCAATGCAGGTCAAGGTACCAAAACGCTCAAAATACAAAGTCAATCATTTTTTTCCCGACATTGTCTAATTTGTCTAATGTCTCCCTGTATGCAGATTAAGTTAATATGAACTATATTTTAATGTTATGAGGACAAATCAGGGACAGTTGGTGTCATTGCATCTCATGCGCTTAGTGGATATAGCCAGACTTGGCCGAACTTCATGTCCATATAAGGGTCCCTCCTTTACTCTACTGCAATCTCCGGTTACAATGTGTACAACATGGCGGCACCTGAAAATCGCACTTTTGTTGTTTCAAAATATTTTTCACCAAGCCCATAGAAAGTCAATAAGTGACATCACAGACACTTTTCTACAGCTGAGACTCAACGGTGAAAAGGAGGTCACAGACATTCACACATCTCCCCATTCATATGCCAGTCCATTGTTCACACCAACGTGTTGCTCAGCTTTGTTGTGCCAAGCAGCACTCAGGGCCAGCCGAAACGCTCACCTGTCCGTCCACCGGCTCGATCTGCTGCAGGGTGGCCAGAACAAAGACCGCCGTCTTCCCCATACCGGACTTGGCCTGGCAGAGAATGTCCATACCCAGAATGGCCTGTGGGATGCACTCGTGCTGGACTGAAACAGATACAGCACTGAGGGTTACAGGGGAACGCTGCATCCAAAGTTGGACATGACATTGCCCGCCTCCTGGGTGGAATCAATGGTCCGGGTTTTTCAGAGTCCAGACACAAACCTCAGAGGGGAGTACTACTAAAGCAAGCAATCGCCAAAGTCTTCAGAAAATCTGCACTGCTACGGTACACAACATGTAGTCTAGGATTATTCACCCACTTAATTTCAAGGGAACCCCTTCCCAGCAATCGGGTACACAACTGCAATACTCACCCTCTGATGGATGCTCAAAACCACAGTCCACAATGGCACGGAGTAGCTCGGGTTTGAGCAAGAAGTCCCTGAAGCCAGAGCTGTGGATAGAGACGTAGGAGCCCTTCACCTCCTTCTTCCCCGCCGGGACTACGCTCTCTGGGGCGACCTGAGGCTCTTCCTCCTCCTCGTAGTCCAGAAGCTCATTCTCAACATCATTTTCAGCCATGCTGCTTTGTGGAGACGACAGAACAGGGCGGTTTTAAGGACAACCACACACACATGCGTGTGTATTTTTATCGATAAATTGTTATCAAGACATGTAGCTACACGCTGGCCACCCCGGGACACGTTCTCGTGTAAACGCGCTAGCAGTTGAACGCAATTCGTCATTAATAGTATTACACAATAATAAGACTAGAAAGATGGCCACGTTACTTTAGTACACCAATATTAAAACGAGACAAAATTTACAGATTGTATATAATGTTGCATAGCTTATTAGTAGGTTAATTTATTATCAAATCCTGTGCAGAATGTACGGGTTCGTTTCGACAAATGGCCGCAAAGAATACGCTACTTATGCTGCAAGTAAAGTAAGCAAGTTATGAACTAGCTAGCTGAGAAATATACACAATTAAACAAACCTGTCCAATAATTCAACCAACCTTAGCTACTTTATGAAAGTTCCATAAATAATAGGACGACAAAAAATCGCAACAAGATAAACATTACGAGGTCAGATCGGCAAAGGCAAGCCGGTGTTCGCAACCCCGCTAAAAGCAGGCCACAACCGCACCACGATATTTCCTGAGTCGCTCTGTGGGAGACAACCGGCTAATTTTCACGCTACTCCGCATACAGCCGCAGCAATCATACACCTCATTCGCCGATCGACACTATTTCCCACGTCGAGGAACATATAGGTACGGACGGGAAAAGACGAAGATGGTCATGGTTTGTGACAGTCATAGCTAACTGGCTACCTAGTATTACTAGCTGTAGCAGTCTAACGTTTGTAACACCAAACAATGGAGGCAAGCTACCACTTTCATTCAAAGTTGTTCCCGGTAATACAGCGATGTGTATTGCAATAACAGTGCAACCATATCGCGAAATCAAGGTAGAAGTTATTAGTTTCGATAACTGCTAGCGAACAGCAGGAAAGCAAAGTAAGGTAAACTTAAAGAATCGTATGAATAAAAACCGGTTAGCCATTTAGCTAGGTAGCTATGGCTTTCGGTTTCTGGAAGACCCTTGAAAAAAATTAACTAGCAAAACAAACGACATCAATTTTTTAAACAAAAAAATAGATAATGTACGGTTGGTAAACTTTATGTTAAAACACAAATTAAACCACACACAAGAACTAAGAATCGTAATCGTAGGATTCTTTTTTTTGTTTCCAAAACCATATACTCTTACCTTACGGTTACGCTTCTATCTCGGTTCAAATATTAACGTAACTGCAGTCCACATGGGTAGGCCTCAAGCTTATACTAACTTCCGGAACAACCCCCTTCTAAAAAATATGAATTCCATTGGCTGGTTTACACGCCAATTTTACAGAATCTCTGAAAAATATTAACTTCTATTGGTCTATTAGATATCAATCAAAGAATTTAGGCATGTCGCAGACGTAAACTGGGCTTTGTGCAGCCCATCGGAAGTTAAAAACAGCATAGCTCGGCATAGCCTTACTGAAATATATGTATATATATATAAATATATATATATATATATAAATATATATATTTTTTTTTTCAAAGATTGCATTGAATACAAAAACGGCATTGGATATTGCGCTCATTATGCGTGACTGAGTACGCAACATTACTGGATTAATGACAAAACAAAGGGTACAGTAATGTAAATTTAACTAATAGAAAGTAAAAAGATAAATTAAAACAATAATTAATGAATTCATATATATGCAAACACACATATACATCAGTATGGGGTCATGACAGATTCTATTTTATGAAGCCATTCAGCGACTTAACATTTCAAGCTACTGTAATCTAAGACATTACCATTCCCATTATGCAGGTCTCTCACTGACTATATATTTTATCCAACCACTCACCATGAAGTAAAGATTTATTTTCATAGAAAGCACACCTGTTGTTTCAAATCATAGTATTGTGGGGTGTGAAGTTGTGTTTGTATGCCAGTTTCCAATATAATAAAACCTGCTGTTGGAAATTGGATCATTGTAACAGCAGTCTGTTAACAGCAAAGTCACATTTAAGGAGAAATTCAATTCCTTCTACTTTTTAAAGATCTCAGCAGGCACAGAAAAGACTACCCATTTAAGTTTCAACATACCATTCATAGCGACCTTCATACAGTACCTTAGTGAAGTTGTCTGAAGATGTATTCATGGTTGCCACACCAAGTTGATCAGAATTTTGGTAATTTAAAATAAAAAACAGGCCTATAGAAACACTTAAGGTTTCATGATACTAGCATAACCATTATAGCATATTGTGGGGCATATATCAATGCATTATATAAATATCTATCTATCTATCGATCTATCTATATACTGCTGCTCAGAATAAGATGTATGATTGGGTGACGAGAACCCATATATCTTTAATGTATATTTAATGTAAATTAATGCTGTTTCAATTAATTATGAGATCTGAATCAGACACATAAATGCAGTATCCAGGAGAGGCAACACATGATCCTGCTGACCTGCCAGTCATTGCGCAAAATGTATTGGGATGCACTAGTTTTGAGTTGGATAGAAACAGAATACAACTAGGTTGAATTCACTGCTTTTGACACATGTATAGCCTCTATGCATGCAAGTACTAATGGCACCATTAGATTAATTTTAAAAAAAAAATGTATTTTTTTTTTTTAATGACATAATCGGATGACTGCAGTTATTGGTGGTGGCACCTCAGATATTTTTCAATTGAAACTAAAGATTTCCCCAGTTCCCCGGTTCTCACAAACGTCTGTTGCCGAGGTGGCCAACTCAAGTCCTGGAGGACCTGGAGAACAGCAACTGAAGATGGCTGCTGTGCAGAATCGGCAGAGCACCACCAGGGTATATACCCAGTATCTGGTGCTGTCTATGGGTCACAGACTTCAGGTGGTCATCAAATGCAAATTATTTGCAATCAATCAATGCTAATTTTCATGACTTTATTTAAGATTGTGCTAATTTGTCCAATTACTTTTTCCCATAAAATGAGGGTACGATTACAAAAATTGTTTAACTATCCAAATACTTAGCTACTGACTCTAATACAGAGAACGCACTAGCGTTTTCTGTCCACGCGGGGTCAGTGAAGTAGTACATTTAGGCACTAAATCTCACTGGATTTCACTGCAGTAGTCATATTCGAAGTATAACGTTACAAATTATTTTTGACAAATCAAAAATTGTCATTTTAAATTTGAATCATTCTTCAAATTTAATATACGAAGTACTACACCAAGAGTATAGTATCTGTCACATTACACCAGTAGAATATTTAAGACATTCCATCATAGCATTTACTGTTTTGATCAGTGAAACCGTTTTAGATCAAAGACAGACTTGGAAAATGTCAGATTGTGTACAGATTTTCATTCTACTCTCCAGCTGTTTTTTTGCACTATTCTTTTGTTAATAGTTGTAATCAATGTATTGATATTCAAAAAATCTTGCTATTTAATGCGTCTGTTACCAAATAGAATAATTTAGTCCTTCATGAGTAAATTGAAATGTATATTCTTGCCCATCACCACCAGTTTTATGGACAATGTATTACAAAATATCAAAAACACTTCTACTCACACGACACCTGTCCTCGGTCACTCTTGCGTTAAAAACTGACTTTGAATGGTTTCAAACCATTTTGTTTAATTTTCTCCCCAAGAGCGGCTTAAATTTTGATATTCACTTCAGTCCTTTCTCATACAACTTTGTAGCAGATGGGACAATAATATTATTTATTGCCCATCACGTTTTTACCAGCATTTGTTTAGAAAAGGAAATTATCTTAAGTTTTGAGTGTAGTGTCTGGGACAAGCAATGCTACTTGGTATATATCATACAACTGCACTTAATTGTAACTATAATGCAATGGCATTATAGTCGCTACTGGAATAATTTGTCGCTCCTGGAAAATCATACCATCTAATTTTCAGATAAAACAGCTGACGTCTTTTTTCATACATTGTCTCAGTGTGACGTGTTGGTATTCTCACATTTTTAATGTAACCATATCTGAAATAATTCAAAAATATATTCTAATTCGGCGATTTTGTGTCTGATACCTTTTCCCTAGAGTACACTATTTGGGTGCTACGTATCTCCATTTACTTCAGACCAGAGTGGACAGCGTTACAGTCCCTCCCGACGTCCCCATTCAGCTGGCAGTGGCACATTGCTGCTGAACAGTTCCTTTCCTCCTCCATCCAGACCTCGTTCTAAGGACACAAACCGAGTAACGTTAGCTTTTTTAATCTTATAAAGGCGAATCGAATGTTTCTCAAAAAATGAAACAGATAGGCCTACAAACAGCCTACATTCTACTGTTCAAATTATTTACTATTATTTGTATGAATCGGTAATCAAAACACCATCATTGTCAACGCCGCTGTAATGGCATCTATCCCCCTAGAATGAAAAATTCACAGCACTGGAGGATGTACATGTCATGTTACAGTAAGTGAAAATCATTTGTTTTTCATTGGACGGCACAACGTCAATCACGGATGCATTCTTTTGTGTGATTGGTGCAATTCATCTCAGCGAAACTCCGAGGCATGTCGTGAAATTTGCTATTTCAAATAATGAACGGCGTTGCTCTTCAAAATCATCTCCGTGTTTGCTAGCTATTTAAGTTGACGGTTCAACTGTCATTCCAATTTTCTTGGTATGAAGTGGGCGGTTCAACTATCTGTGTTTGGCTGGGCGAGAGGCTCAGCGGGCGGTGCGACCTCACGTGGGCGTTGCCTCTGGGTCTCCTTGAGGAAGCTAGTGAAAACTGACAGCTGAGAGATTTTTTCAATTGAATAGAGACGACCGCCCATGTCCTGGGCGCTGCTTTTACTTTTGTCTCTATCAAAAACGCGGTCAGTTCATTATTGTCAGACGTTGTTTTTCTTTTAAATATACATGGTTGACCATAAACGGAATGACATCGGGCTTACGCGTCTATCAGCGCCGCTACGAACATGGGGACCGTATCCAGGTGGGCATTGCGCCTTTATTTATTTATTTATTTATTTTATTGAATAGCTATTCATAATTTAGGTATAGCGGTCCGTGCTAATCACTTGTGTATGTCATGTGTGTGTAGTTATGCGACGAGAGGAGATGTTGGCCTTGAACAAAGCAGATTCTCTGTTTTTCTCTTCCATGTGCATCATCTTTATGGTTGGCGACAGCGGTGACCGCTCTCCCTCTCTCGGACATTAACATTCGACAATTACATACTGCACCACATTCCTCTTATTTTCAAAGCAAAATGCGAGATATGAGCCTAAAATTCAATTGTGACAGAAATGAAAGTCACTGTTGCTCGTCGGAACAGGCTCAGTTCATTCCGTAATAAAATTTTAGTAAATCTACTCTGCATACCCCTCCCGACCGAGAATGCAATTAAAGCAGTCATAGTAACTGCAGCTTTTGTAAATACAGACTATCTGGGGCATTATAATGTAAGTGTGTCCATTGCCCAGTCAACGATAATGATGTGATGTTTTTCTGTCGGCTTTTGATACAGCAGACTGGAACAAGCTAAATCTGGTTGGCCGGGCGACTACGCTGTTCATTCAGACTCACGTTTCCCAATATAAACCGAAGGAAAAGGGTTTTCTGTGCCTGCGCGTTTAAGTATGTTTTCCAAAAACGAGATGGTAATGATAGCCTCTGTGTCTCTGATCTTAGTCGTGTAGGCCACTTACACACAGCCTGTAGGCTATGTGTAAGAAGGAAACGGATTGCTAATAGACGCAGACAGTAATTGTGTCAGTGTTTTCCCAGGTTGGATCAGCGAGGCAGTCAGGTGGCTGATTTAGACAATTACCAGGATGAGGTAGTGCTCGAAAGAAGGTACTACTTTAATACCGAAACACTTCCCCCGACAAAACGTCCAGTATTGTTCTTGCATGGGCACAATGCCTGGAACTGGGAGCTCAACCAACCTTGTAAGGTATGCATGTGTACGAATATGTATCACTCGGCTATGCTAAGGTAAACTGTATCGATTAAGAGTGCACAACTTGGCGAGAACGTTTTATCGCATGGCATACTGTATGTAACTAGAAATTAAATTAACTTGGCATGCAGGTGAAATGCTCGTCTAACACATTCACATTTAAAAACATTCAGCTGCTATCGAATCAACTCGGCCAATATTCACTGTGAACATTTGTCCTTACTGACACATGCATTTGAGAGGAAAGGATATGAATCTGTATGATCATTTGTGTATCTCATCTGTGGAAAACTACTGCAGATATGAATTTGTCCCAGTTAGGCTATGGCCATGACGACAATTATAATTACAGCTGGGAAGATGGCAACTCATCCTCATCATCTCTGGCAATTTTTTTGATGACATGAAGTTATGACATTGTTCTGAAGGTTATCAGATTAATGAAGGATGCAAGGAAATGTAATTGTTTTTGAAGTCCTGTCTGTGAAATTACTCATCAGTCAGAATCATATCAAACTGCCACATTTTGCCGTAGGGTAATCTCAAGTCGCTGTTGATGTCTTTTAGCAAAGCACAAATGTTGCGTCACATTATCCAATAGATGTTTAGATGCGCACATTTGTTCATAATGTTTAAAAAACGTGAAAGGGGCATGCCAGCTATTTCAAAGAATGATTTAGTAACAGCTCTTCAGACAGTCCTTAACCTATTAGATCCTGGATCATTCAAATTCATAGCAACCTTGGAACTCATGTTTACATTTTTCTATTATATTTAGGCTCCATCTGTCTCATTATAATATTGATTACTACTAAAAGCTTTGCATCTATTATGTGTGCACTTAATATCTATTTACATTTACAGTGCTTGTATAATAACTGAGTCTGATCAGTTCTGCACTAAATATCTACACACCAACAACTCTGTTCTGTGCTTGTAGTTATCCTCACTGTTTTCACTAGCTGTTGTTTACCTTTATGGCCTTCTCACTTGCCGTAGATCAAAGTGTCCGCCAAATGATTGAAGTTCTAGAATGGCTCGGCGAGGTCAGCTGACGTAGGAAGTTGTTGGGCGAGCAGCGTTTGTGTGACTCATGCCCGTATGCCCAAGTCAGGCCCGTCTGGTGCCCGCCCTTACTGTACCTCTGCTCCGTGCCAGTCGGTTAGTGCCTCCCTGGCGCTGCCCCCCCCATTTCTGGTGCCCGCCAGGGACCGTTATGAACTGCCGCACGTCCTGATCTCCTGCCAGCCGGGCATGACCGCCAGGTTCTCCCTGTCCGTGCGGCCCCAGCCTCTGACACACGTCCTCATAAACCACCGTTTGTTTCATTCCCCCCCCCACCCCCTCCCCCTCCCCTCCCCGCCCCCCAGGGGTTATTATTGATTTCCTATTAGCTCCATTTGCCTAATGAACGAAAACGCGAGAGAAACAGTGGCAGTTATCATCGTCGTCGCGGTTAATCGTCAGTTACGCAGGGATTGGTGCTGGAGTGGCGGTTTAGAGGGGCCCCCCTTTGTTCAAAGCTTTAGCCAGCAGGATGGATGGGCAGCTCGGGTCCTGCGCTCGTCTCACAGGGGTGGTTTGCCCACCGTTACAGTCGCGGCAGCTGCAGGAAAGCGCTCAGCGGAACTGACGTGGAGTTCCATTGCCGTCGAATCTCAAACGCAATAAAATGTAACTTGATGTGTTCTTGCGCTCGTTGGCCCTTGGGCGTGGGCAGATCAAATTCAGCCCGAGGACTGCTCGCAGTCAACAGGCTGAGCAGAGAGCACTCTCTCTGTCTTGGATTGTATTTTTTTTGTTTTTTTTCTGTTTCACTTGTCCATCAGGTCGTCACAACTTTCTATTAGCCGTAAATGCAATCCCGCATTGCCGTGTCTTTTTTGATCTAAACTGGGATTACCGGGCAGCTGTGAAGCATTGTCAGTAGTATATGTGAGGGACAAGCAAGGTGTTGACACATTGCGATTGGCGATCACCTTTATGCTTTGACTCGTATTACGGATGTTCTCGTGGTTAAGGGTTATGACGTCAGGCAGCGTGTAGGGGCACCCTCAAGGCACTAATGTTAATGACGAACTACCTCGTTGGCAGCACCAAAATGGGAAGACACCACTTTGATGCACTTTGATTTATGATGCCGAATGCTGTGTACTGTTGTGTAACTGCTGCTGTGGGCATTGCGGCTGTTAATGTCATTTTGTGGCCCTTTGAGTTGCAGCGCTGAACCAGGGGAGGAAAAGAATTTTACCAGGCAATACGTTGTAAAAGAAAAGTTTGTCTGAAGGCTAAATAATTTATTAATCTCACAGGAAACCACCCCACCCCTCGACGCGAACGGGTCTGTGGGTTTGTCTGCCTCTGCAAAGTGTACTGTGGTATTTTTGGAACTATGACTGACAGCAGATGCTCCCAGAAGCTGTAGTTATTACATGCAACGTAGCTGTAAACTAATAATAAAAGAACATGTATTTATGGTACATGGAGGATAGTGAATGGAACAACCATTATTTTTATCTATTTAAAATTCTTTTAAAATGTATCCTTTCTCTATCCAAGTGATCCTCATTAAAAATAAAATATAAACCTCTTCTTCAAGGGAGGCCTGACATCATTCAAAATATTTCTTGTTTGTTTTCAACACAAGGCCATTAATACCTACAGAGCCTGTATATTACCGGTGTGTGCAGCAGTTATTTGGTCGATCTTCATTTATTTGGAAACACCTTGCACTACAGAAGAAATGCTGAGGTCAATAAAAAAACGATTGGCCGGGGACCAGATTTGTAATTGTGTGATGTTGGGCCCTCTGGAGATGGGGTGCGGGGGTGGGGGTAGGGGGTAGAGGGGGGCAGGTACAGTAGAGTGGGGTTGAGTGTGGGGGTCAGGGTGAAGGGGAACAGAGAGAGGGTTGGGGGGGAGGGGTGGAGGGGACAATAGCCTTGTCTGTTCCCGCAGACAGTGTGTGAGCCATGGGAGGAAGCGCTGGGGCGCACTGACAATGGCATTACTGTGCGCAGACTGTGCGCTTCGGCGGGGTAGCTCCTGTATGACGGCGCGGGCACGCCGTCCCCGCGGCAACGCTCTGGCGCTCGCTGATGCGTGGCCGTGAGCCGCGGTCCCGCTGTCAGGTCCGCGGGATCAGTCCCAACGCCGGTCCTGGGGCGCGAGTCCAGGCTGGCTTCTGAGGTCGCACCCCGTTAGTTTCTCATTGGAAGATAACAGATTTGATCCGCTCTCTGACTTTAGGCTGTAATCCAGCAGGGCTTAAAAAAAAACAAAACTAAAAAAAAATAAAATACGGAAATCAAAATTGCCTACATCTTTCTTCTTTTTTAATAATGCAAGTCATTTCGCAAGCATTAGTTGCTCATTTTGTGTTTGAAGCTCCCCCCGGAGTTTTCAATTTCAGGTTTGTGATGCTAGACAGTCAAGTAAAAACAGCTTCTGCTGATTTTGATTTATTATTTTCTTGTGCCGTTGTTTTTTTCCTGTCCTGTTCTGCCTGGATTTTAGCTGTGCATTTAAAGACTAATTGTTTTATTGAGGGCAGACCTCATAAAATCTACTTTGTGATAAGCAAAGACAAACAGCAGGAACATTTATCGCTGGCGTGTGCTTGTGACCGTGGTTACTCTGTGATGATGAATATATATATATATATATATATATATATGTGTGTGTATGTTTATAGTGCAGATACAGTTATATTGTTCTGCAGAAATTACTGTAATACAAAATGGCTGGGTGTTGTGTTAACTTCCAGTAACGTATTTGCTGAAGATGTTTTTCAAAGGGGACCGGTTTCATGTGGCAGTTAATAGGCTCTTTCACTGGGACCTAATCATAGCATGAATGCTGCCCTTGTGTCGGCTGTGTGTCTCCTCAGTTCAGGCTGTTTCCAGCGTTTTTGACGCTATGGGTAATTTTTCTGCGCTCTTCCGCGCTCTCACGTCAGCCGCGGGGACGTCCAGTATGACTTGTGTCTTTCCCCCGTCTTCATTGTGTGAAAATGAGATTGTTCTTAGTACTCAGTGCACATCGCTCAGCTGGCTGGCTCCATGTGATCTCTGATGACTTCTCTGTTCTAGTGGATTTTTGCGTGTTCCATGCAGGTTGGATGGTCTGTGTTACTTGATCTGAATTTATTTCTAATTTACACCACGCCTGTATATAAATGTCAGTATGATTTCTGGCTGGAGTATCCTGCATGTTATTTCGAAGTGGCACAGCACTGCATGGCATATCCCGTGGTTCCCGTCCCTGTGTTGCTGGTTTTTTTTTGTGATCTGTGAAAAGCGATGTTTTGCCAGGTGTGCTGAGCACTGCACTAAGAGGACTGGCACTCTGGTGAATTTGCATGCATTAGCCTCCTCAGGCTGTGAGATGGCTCCCTCTTATCTGTCGTGTCTGTAGCCTTAACAGGGCCTACAGCCTGAGCTATCCCCGGCCTCTCTCTCTCTCTCTCTCTCTCTCTCTCTCTCCCTCTGTCTCTGTCTCTCACTCCCTCTATCTCTCCCTCTCTCTGACTCACTCCCTCTATCTCTCCCTCTCTCTCTTTCTCTATTTTTTGCTCTCTGTCTCTCTCTCTCTCCCTCTCTCCCTCTGTCTCTCCCCCTCTCTCTCTCTCTGTCTCTCACTCCCTCTATCTCTCCCTCTCTCTCTCACTCACTCCCTCTATCTCTCCCTCTCTCTCTTTCTCTATTTTTCGCTCTGTCTCTCCCTCCCTCCCTCTCTCTCTCTCTCTCTCTCCCTCTCCCCCTTGCATCTAAATGAGTGTGAGCACAACAAACGCCCCTCAGTCACCCTGCTAGTAATGGCTTTTTTGTGCTCCTCTCCCATCGGCTCCCCTTCCATGTGGAGACACAGCGCAGTGTGCCCTCTTCCCCCCCCCCCCCCCCCAGTCCATTACAGTGTATGTGTGAACGGGACCAGGGAAGGCAGTCATGCTGCAGTAACATGCGAACCCACCCTCCACTCCCACCCCCACCCCCCGCACTCAGCCCCCCCCCCCCCCCCCCCCCCCCCTTGGCACCCCACGCGCTCAGCCCTGTAGCCTCTCCCGACTGCCATCACACCGCAGCGCGAAATTTCCCTCACGCAGTTCTGTCTCACGCTCGCACGCACGCACGCACGCACGCACGCGCACCGAGCGCGTCCCAGGACCACGCAGCTGCGCTAGCCGGTAGCCGCGGTAGCCTGACTGTGCCGTGCGCCGTGCGCAGGTGTGACCAGCCCTGAACTCGGCAGCACCAGCGCAGCGCGGACCCGGAGGGAGAGGGAGACAGAGGCCAGAGAGCGCGTCGCTGCCGCCGCCGCCGCCGCCTTCCCGTCCCAGAGCAGCGCGCCGCCGCCGGCATGTCCAGCCCCAGCAGCAGCCCGGAGAGAGAGGGCGCCGGGGAGCGCCTGGAGTGCCCCGCCTCGCCCACCGGCCTGGAGGCGGACCCCCCGTCCGTGGGCAGCCCCGTCCTCAGCCCGGACTCCTCCTGCCACGACGCCGCCCTCTCGGCCCCGGCCGCCTCCCCAGCCGACTCCGAGAACCTCAGCCCCGACGAGCTGGAGCTGCTGGCCAAGCTGGAGGAGCAGAACAGGTGAGCCGCGCCTTCATTACAGCTAACGGGGGGGGGGGGGGCATTGCCACAGGTAACGGCTCCTCTACCGCAGGCCATTACGCTGTGCTTTTATTTGAGGTGGCAGCGCCTTTTCTGCAGGTAGTCACACCTGAGGTGACAGTAGCGTCATTAAAGGTATTAGACGCCGTACTGTAGGCTACAGCACCTCAAGTACCCATAGCAGTGCCATTAATGCAGGCAACAGGACCCTTACTTCAGGTGCAGAAAGTGCACGTGTGTACATTTGTGTTTGACCGAGCTGGAACTGCAGACACACTGAGGTTCTACCGGGTCTTTCCAACATCTTTTCCATCTTTTCAGAGGCCCCGTGCAGATATCCCAGCAGCTGCAACCTTGTGGTCCAGCTGGATAGATACAGTCAGTGAGAGGCGCTTTGATACTGCCTGTGCAGCTCTTGTCCTGTTCCTGCTGCGATACGGTATCTCTACAAACAAAGCCGCACCTTAACCGCGGTTAGCACGTTGCCTGTGCCTTTCGCAACAGGTCGACCAGCTGTTAGCGATAGCAGAACTCAAAAGAATTGAGTAACGTGTGCCTAAATCTTCAGCTGGAAGAGCCGCGCAGGCGCTAAATAAGACGTCGTTTCAAAGGTCGCGACCTCTGTATTACGGCCTGGCGCAGGAGCTGTCGCCCGCTGCGGCGCTGAGGCTAGCTCAAGGTCAGGCAGCGGCGCTGTTTTCCTCCTCCCAGGCTGCTGGAGGCCGACTCCAAGTCCATGCGCTCCATGAGCGGCTCCCGGCGAAACTCGGGCTCCTCGCTGGTGTCCAGCTCCTCCGCCTCCTCCAACCTCAGCCATCTGGAGGAGGACACCTGGATCCTGTGGGGCCGCATCGTCAACGAGTGGGAGGAGTGGAGGCGCAAGAAGGACAAGCTGCTCAAGGTGTGAGCGAGGGAGCGAGGGAGAGAGAGAGAGAGTGTGAGAGAGAGAGAGTGAGAGTGTGTGTGAGAAAGTGTGTGAGAGAGAATGAGAGTGAGAGTGTGTGTGAGAGATTGAGAGTGTGTGTGAGAGAGAATGAGAGTGAGAGAGTGTGAGAGTGTGTGTGAGAAAGTGTGTGAGAGAGAATGAGAGTGAGAGAGAGTGAGAGTGTGTGTGAGAAAGTGTGTGAGAGAGAATGAGAGTGAGAGAGAGTGAGAGTGTGTGTGAGAGAATGAGAGTGAGAGTGTGTGTGAGAGAGAGAGAGTGAGAGTGTGTGTGAGAAAGTGTGTGAGAGAGAATGAGAGTGAGAGAGAGTGAGAGTGTGTGTGAGAAAGTGTGTGAGAGAGAATGAGAGTGAGAGAGAGTGAGAGTGTGTGTGAGAGAATGAGAGTGAGAGTGTGTGTGAGAGAGAGAGAGTGAGAGTGTGTGAGAAAGTGTGTGAGCGAGAGAGAATGAGAGTGAGAGAGTGAGAGTGTGTGTGAGAGAGAGTGAGAGTGAGAGTGTGTGAGAGAGAGAGAGTGAGAGTGTGTGTGAGAAAATGTGTGAGAGAGAGTGAGAGTGTGTGTGAGAGTGTGTGAGAGAGAATGAGAGTGAGAGTGTGTGAGAAAGTGTGTGAGAGAGAGTGAGTGTGTGTGAGAGTGTGTGAGAGAGAATGAGAGTGAGAGTGTGTGTGAGAAAGTGTGTGAGCGAGAGAGTGAGAGAGTGAGAGTGTGTGAGAGAGAATGAGAGTGAGAGTGTGTGAGAGAGAGAGAGTGAGAGTGTGTGAGAAAGTGTGTGAGCGAGAGAGAATGAGAGTGAGAGAGAGTGAGAGTGTGTGTGTGAGAGAGTGAGAGTGTGTTTGAGAAAGTGTGTGTGAGAGAGAGAATGAGAGTGAGAGAGAGTGAGAGTGTGTGAGAGAGAATGAGAGTGAGAGTGTATGTGTGTGAGAGAGTGAGAGTGTGTGTGAGAAAGTGTGTGAGAGAGAGAGAATGAAAGTGAAAATGAAAATGAGACCAGGGTTGGAGGTGGAGGAAGAGATGCATAGATCAGTTTATGGTAAAGATTAAATGGACAGATAAATTTAACTGAAGATCAGGGAGGCTGTGGTTGTGGTTGTGGTTGAGGAAAAGAGGAAAAGAGGGACAGGGGCTAGGTGTGGAATGATGGGGGGAGGGAGACTGGGAGAGACAGAAAATGGGAGAAAGGAAAATTACAAAAAAGAAGTGAAAACATTTATGGAATATTTTAAAAGTAAATCTGCATCGTCGTGACAGCAATCTCTGTAGAAATCACTTTGTCCTCACACTCACTCCTCCACATTCTCCCTCTTCACCCCGACACCCGCCTCGCCCTCTCTCTCTCTGACGTGGCAGGAGCTGATCCGGAAGGGGATCCCCCATCACTTCCGGGCCATAGTGTGGCAGCTGCTGGGGAAGGCCACGGACATGCCGGTGAAGAACCAGTACTCGGAGCTGCTGAAGATGTCCTCGCCCTGCGAGAAGCTGATTCGCCGGGACATCGCCCGCACCTACCCCGAGCACGACTTCTTCAAGGGCCAGGACAGCCTGGGCCAGGAGGTGCTCTTCAACGTCATGAAGGTGGGAGAGAGAGTGGAGCGGGGCGGGGGAGGGGGGCAGTGCTGTTTTTTTGTATCCCTGAGACGGCTTTGTGAATGGTAAACATGCGTCTGTGCTTTTCGGTCTTTTGTCAGGCGTACTCCCTGGTGGACCGGGAGGTGGGGTACTGTCAGGGCAGCGCCTTCATCGTTGGCCTGCTGCTCATGCAGGTGAGTCTGTTTCCTGTTCACAGCTCTACGCTCTGATAGGCTGACCCAGTGCTCACCTCTCTGCTCTCTCTCTGCCTGCTACACAATGCCCCCGGGCCAGGCGGAGGGCATACTGGTCCTCACCTTTCCTTTTTCTGGCTTGGCCAGTTCCGCCAGTCATCCCAGTTGTGATTTAAAGGTGCAAACCCACCTGTTAGAGGGCTGCCCTGATAGGACAGTCCCCCTAGTCCAGTACTCCGTCCCAGGTCCTGTGTATTGCACCCATGTTACCTTAACTGCCTGCGTTGTGCTTGTCATGTCCTGTAGGCTGCAGTATGAGGCACTGTGTGCGTTTTATAGCATCTCCCCCCTGCGCACACAAACACACCGATAAATTCATTCCGACCGTTAAATCTAAACTGTTTGAACATCGGGAGAGAATACTTGGGTGAACACGAATGTTGCTAATGCTAGCCGTGTTATTAAACGAGTGTTGCTAATGGTAGCTGTCTTATTAAACATGAATGTTGCTAATGCTAGCTGTCTTATTAAACATGAATGTTGCTAATGCTAGCTGTGTTATTAAACATGAATGTTGCTAATGATAGCTCTGGTATTAAACGAGTGTTGCCAACGCTAGCTGTTTTATTAAACTTGATTTCTGCTAATACCAGCCGTGCTGTTAAAAATGAATGTTCAATAACACAGCTAGCATTTGTTATTAAACGAGAGTTGCTAATGCTAGCTGTCTTATTAAACTTGATTTCTGCTAATACCACCCATGTTATTAAAATAACAACATCTACGGCAACAACAGCTGCAAGCTGCAACTGAAGAACACTCAAAGATGAGAGCATGCCAGGTCACTCAGCCCATCCACAATAGCCACTTACCTAATAGCTAAACGGCACGCTGAGTGGATGTCATTAATTAGATCCGCTAACAGAAATATACATTCACATGCGGCGGTTCTTGCACACGACACGAGAGGTTTAGTCATCTCATCAAACTAATGACCGTGGCTTTCGTCTCCGGGAACAACTGCGCTCTCTAACTCCAGAGGGTGATGTCACCCCCTTGCCGGCAATGCTCATCTCTGCTTCCCTGTGTGTGTACATCGCAATGCTTTATAGAGTAATCAATTGAGGGAGATGTATAAATATGACTGAGCAAAGACATTTTGGCTGATTTCCATCACTGTGATTGGCTCAGAAACGAGCACGTCCCGCACTTCTGCATTGTAATTAACCCTCTCGCTCCGCATGCCCGGGTGCCCAGATGCCGGAGGAGGAGGCCTTCTGCGTGTTTGTGCGTCTGATGCAGGAGTACCGTCTGAGGGAGCTGTTCAAGCCCAGCATGGCAGAGCTGGGCCTCTGCATCTACCAGTTTGAGTACCTGCTGCAGGTAAGGGCCCCGCCCCACACCGCGCTGACCAATGAGCCAGTGACAGGCTTCAGCCATTCCGGAACCAGATAGTCTGCCAAACCAGCCAATCAAATGCCACTAAAGGACAGATTTGGACACGCCCAGGGCACGCAGGAGACCGTAATTTCTGGTGTCGCCTCAGTGTTCTGTTTGTGTGCTGGGTACTAGCAATGTGACGGTTCTTGAAAAAAATTTTTTGTTTAAATTGTTTTAAACTGACCGTTCGGTTTGCCACCCACAGTTTGGTTCAGTTGCTTGCTCAATCCTCTTTTACATCCTGTTAAGTTTTCGAAATAGGCACTCACAGCTTTTTTAACACGTCACGTAAAGAGTATACTGCTGATTTCTATTTGATGTCATGCAACACTGAAAATTAAGAATACAAAGATCAGTTAACTTGCGGTGCTTTAATGTAAATTTAAAATCCGGCCAAACTGTTTGTACACCTGAAGTTGCGGCTAGTGCAGCATATAGCTGAGTCACCAGTCAGTCGGCCAGTTTGCGAAATGGCAAGTGCGCAAGAAAAAACAATCTGACCATCATCTGACACCATCAACTTACCCAGGGGATGCTTTCCCATGGCTCTTGCCTCCACCAGTAACATTGTGCAGGCAATTTGCAATAATGCTGTTAAGTACAGGGTGGCCCATTTTCAAGCTTTGTTTTTCTGTGTAATAATATGTTCTCACTCAACGTACACATTCATTACCAATGTCAGTGCAGTGCCCTCTTAATAAATTACTATGTTCTCTCTCCAGTTTTAACAAGACCTCCCGTTGTCTGTGTCCAATGTACTGCTCTGTCTTTGTTTTATCAACAAGAGGAAACCGGTCTCCTGTCACATAGCAATTATTTCCTCTGTTCTTCAGTACATCTGAACTGAAAAAGAAGGCAGTTCAGTGGCACAGAGGACGGGGGATTCTGTACTCCATTTCTGAACGTCACGTTGACTCCTCCCTCCTCTCCTCTCCTCTCCTCCCTCTCGCTCCTCCTCCAGGAGCAGCTGCCGGAGCTGAACGTGCATTTCCGCTCGCAGAGTTTCCACACCTCCATGTACGCCTCCTCCTGGTTTCTCACGCTCTTCCTCACCTTCCTGCCGCTGCCCGTGGCCACGCGAATCTTTGACATCTTCATGTACGAGGTCAGAGAACGCCCAGGCGTCTGTGCTGTCTGCACCTGTGTGATGCTGGTGTCGGGAGTGTGTGTGTGTGTGTTTGTGTGTGTGTGTGTGTGTGTGTGTGCACGTACGTGTGTGTGTATTTGTGGTGTGTGTGCTTGTGTGTGTTTGTGTGCATGTGAGTGTGTGTGTGTATGCATGTGTGTATGTGTTTGTCTGTGTGCGCGTGCATGCGTGTGTGTGCATGTGTGTGTGTGTGTGTGCTTGTGTGTGCTTGTGTGTGTGTTGGTCTGCTTGTGTATGTGTGTGTGTCTGTCTGTCTGTGTTTCTGTGTGCATGTGTGTGTCTGCACAGCAGCCATTTTACATTACAGGGCTCAAAAGGCATCAGCTGAGGATGAGAGGCGGGGTGTTATTGATCCGCTGTGCTGGTAGCGGCAGGGCGATGAGTGGCGGGGGTGAGCTGTGTGCTGAAGTTAACGCGTGCGTGCATCTCGCAGGGCCTGGAGATCATATTCCGAGTGGGCATGGCCATCCTGCAGTACAACCAGACCGACCTCATCCAGCTGGACATGGAGGGCATGTCCCAGGTACTCCCTCCGCCCCCCCATTCCCGAGTGCTGATCGCGTGCGCCGATCCCCCAGGACCCTGGCCCCCTGCCCCCTGCCCGCGTGCGAGTCGCTGCAGCTGGTCACAGCTCCCAAAATGACCTGGAGCCCCATCCGGGACAATTCATCAGAGTACATTTAAGCAGAAACCCAATGATGTTCAATCTCTGTGTGTGTCTGGTGCAAGAGATTGGCTGCATGCCTCTGTGTAGCTTTACTGTAACTCTCTGTCCTGCCAGCAGTGCACGGCATGGTAGGGAGCAATAGCAAGCAAACGATGACAAACGATAACCGTCCCAGCACATTAATAACTAGCAGAGGCACCGTATATTAAGCACGTGGATATTACAGCCTTGATTTAGGACCTGTATTTCATAAGTTTCGTTATTTTAGTCTTCTTTTTGTTTTCAAAGCAACCATTCAGGGTTGATCGAACATCTGATGTCATCTGATATAAAAAATACAGTGCCTCAAAACCAGAGGTAATCATATCTTATTACAGAGGCAGGTGGAAGCCATGTTTTACTATGAGCATGGATGGATATATACAATATATGTGATATGCTTACTTAATAGTAATAAGTTCAAAGGGATGAAAATTTTGGAGAATGCTTCAGTGCTGAGCTAACTGCACCCCCTATGTTTCTTTATTACCCTCTCAATCATTTTTACGGCTTTTTTTGACTGCATTCAGATTTCTCTGAGCTGATTTTTTTTTTTTAAAGCCAGATATCTTATCTGCCAGCTGATATGAGCCGGCAGCTGTGTTGGATATTAGATTTATATTGTGCTCGCTAACAAGATTAGTATTATTATTTTGGGAGAGGGCATGCGATAAATTCACCCCGATTAAAAAAAACGACATTAATCTAGTAATGATGGTTTGAATGCTGATGGTTGATTGGGAGGAAAAAAAGAGTTGCTCGGGCTGTAGGGTCATCTGGGGTACCCTGGCTTTTTTTAAGCAGCCACAGTTGAACAGTAGAGGGCGCTACAGTGCCAAATATTTTATTGTTCCCAGTCATTTTCTTTGCCCTGTTATATTATTCTTATGTTATTATCTTTAAAAGGTGTTCACTTCACTCCATAAAAGAGGACAATGTCTCTTTCCTGCCCTGTTTTTTTCATTCCACATGCTCAGCGATGGCTGTGGGTTTAAGTTCTGTTGCTCAGGCTGTGATTCTGTTCCCCCCGTGTCTGTCTGTCTGTCCGTCCGTCCGTCTGTACCCCTCACAGCACTTCCAGAAGGTCATCCCGCACCAGTTTGACAGCTGCCCAGACAAGCTCATCCTGAGGGCGTACCAGGTCAAATACAACCCAAAGAGGATGAAGAAGTACGCTCACAAAGTTTAAAAAAAAAGAAAAAAAAAAAAAAAAGAAAAAAACATCACCGGCCTAATGACAAAAGCAGATTGAGACAAGCAGAGCTTAGAAAAAAAACTGGTTCTGAATCACTTCCCCTCCACAATCCACCTGTAGTGTGCTGTCTCTAGTACTGGTTTTTGGAGCAGAGTATGTAGGCTGGTTTTAATTCAAGCCAGTTTTAATAAATGACTGTAGTGAAATTTGAATTGAATGCTGATATGTATACAACCTCTCGTGACAGTTGATCTGCTAAATGCTATAGATTATTGCAGGTCCGTTTGTGTTCATAAATAGATTGTAAAGGGTTTTATTTGAACCTATTTTTGGTCCCTTTAGCACATACGCGACAGCTGTCTCCGTGAAGCCTAATCAGTTATGTCATTTTCTCAGCACAGAGCCGTTAACTGAACAAATGATTCATCTTATTCAATTCAAGCTGAATAACAGTGAATCAGCGCCTCTCATTTAACAAATTTATCAAAAAATACATTTTTTGACATAATTACAGTTGTATCTGTCACTCATCACAAGCACCCTTTCAGTTAGTTTTTAAAATCTATTTATTTTCCAAAGGACTAACTGAACTAATCACGATCAGTCAAACTTAATTTAGTTAAGAGCAGGCTTCCCAAAACTAGATGAACAACACCCAGGGGGGTGAATGGAAAAAGAATGGAAAATACTTAAAATATTAAAAAATATTTTGTTTATATTTACTTATTTTTTAAAATGCTTATTTTACATTCATAAAAATAAAAAATGTTTGGGTGACACATCTGTGGATGTATTATGATCAGTGCAATTATTTTGGTCCGTTCACCTGGATTTGCTGATTGTCACAATTCTTCAGCCGGGAGGTAGAACTAATCACTGAAATCAAGCTGACCAAGTCTAGGGGTGGAGGAAACACACGGCAAGATTTTGTCTTTCTGAGCAGCGCTGAGTAAAAATGGCTCCCTCTCTCCCCAGGCTGGAGAAGGAGTACACCACAATCAAGAACAAGGAGATGGAGGAGCAGATCGAGATCAAGGTGCGAACAGGCCTGACACTGACTGTGTACTCTTCCTCCCCACACCAGAGTGGGGGGGGGGGTGGCGGGGGGGCGGGGGGGGTGTGTACAGCACTGGTTCCCAACCCTGTTCCTGGAGATCCAGCGTCCTGCAGGTTTTAACTCCAACCCGAACAAAACACGCCTCATTCGACAGCCAGAGGTCTCATCGAGCTGCTAATGATTATTATGTCGCATCAGGTGTGCCTAAATTAAGATTTGAAGTGAAAACTGAAAAGCAGGACAGTAGATCTCCAGGAACAGGGTTGGGAACCTCTGGTGGGTGCTTTGGAGCTGCAGGGGTAGCCTTTCTGTCATGTAGAGCGTTTAGCTGTAATTATGAGGCATTATGTTTGGCTCAGTGCAGTCTGTGACACGGCACCACCTGCCAGCTTTCCGTCACATGGCAGCATGAGAGCAGTGATTAGGAGAGCGGGATGGAAGGTGCTCTGCTGGCTACCTGCTCGTCCATAGTGAGGGTCTCTAAGGGAAACCCATGAGGCCCACAGTAACCTTCAATCTGCTGTCCCTCTCTCTGTCTCTCTTTCTGTCCCTCTG
Organism: Anguilla anguilla; assembly: GCF_013347855.1. Taxonomy (NCBI): domain Eukaryota; kingdom Metazoa; phylum Chordata; class Actinopteri; order Anguilliformes; family Anguillidae; genus Anguilla; species Anguilla anguilla. The sequence continues at coordinate 68,162,810 of NC_049202.1, read as the reverse complement.
TCTCTCATTCTTTCTCTCTCTCTCCCTCTATCTCTCTCTCTCTGTCTCTCTACGTCTATCTATCTCCCTCTCTCTCTGTCGGTCTCTCATTCGCTCTCTCTCTCTCCCTCTCCCTTTATCTCTCTCCCTCTCTCTGTCTCTCTACGTCTATCTATCTCCCTCTCTCTCTGTCTGTCTCTCATTCTCTCTCTCTCTCTCTCCCCCTCTATCTCTCTCTCTCTGTCTCTCTGTCTCTCTACGTCTATCTATCTCCCTCTCTCTCTCTCTCTCCCTCCCTTTATCTCTCTCCCTCTCTCTCTCTCTCTCCCTCTCTCTCTCTCTCTCTCTGTCACTCTCCCTCGCTCACAGAGGCTGCGGACTGAGAACAGACTGCTGAAGCAGAGGATAGAGACTCTGGAGAAGGTGGGATGCGGACACACACCGTGCACATTAACCTCAGCGAGACGCTGACTCAGTCACCTGCAGGGGGCAGTAAACCAGCTCCCGCCTCCACGGCTTAGATGCACGATGCGTCCGCACAGTCACGAGTGCGTGCGCACGTACACGTCTAAAATAAAAAAAAGGGCCATTTCTGTTCGTTTCCGATGTTTCTAAGTATACTGTTGTGTGTCATCTGTGCATGCACATCTCTTTATACCTTTCGGTTAGTAGTTTCGTAGCAACAGGAGTTTGTCTGTGTATGAGTTTTTGTTATTTGTCTTTGTCAATGTGAATCTCCTTCCTGTGAATATGATGAATATGTATTGTTTGGGAGATGTGGTTATGAAAGTGCCTGTCTCTGAATTTTGTCCGTGTGTAAATATGTATTGTGTGTGTGTCTGTGTGTATCTGTAAAAGAGAGATAGAAAAAAAGGGTGTACTGTGTAGCTCTTCTATAGCCAATCTTCTATATTTCAGCTGCTGAACTTTGACCCTTATTTCCAAAATGCGTGGTTGTGAATCTTTACTTTCTTCTACTTTCTCTCCCCGTTTCTTTTCTCTCCTCTGCCCCTTGCCTTTGCACTGTGTTCACGCTCTTTCAACTCCTTTCTTCACACCATTTCTCTCTTCCGTCTCCCTGCTACACTGCTTCATTCTTCCTCTTTCCCTTCTTCTCTACTTCCTTCTTCCTGCCATCTCATGCTTCTGGAATCATCTTTCCTCCTTTCCTCTCCAACGCTTCTTTCCTTTCCAAATCTCCATCGCCACTTTTCTGTGTTTCATCTCTTTCGATCCTCGTCCCTCTCTTTTCTTTCTGTCCTTCCCTCCGTCCGTCTTTCCCTTGCTTCTTCTTCGGTGATCCTGTAGGAGAGTGCTGCTCTGGCAGACAGACTGATCCAGGTACTGTACTTTGTAAAATCTCCCAGCTCTCATCTTTCGCCAACCCCTCGCCTCCTCACTCCCTCCATCCTCTCACCCCTTTCACCTCTTTCCACTCCCTCCATCCGTTCTTCCCCTCCTGCACTGGCTCCTGCACTCCCCCCCCTCCCCCCCCCCCCCCCCCCCCCCGCTCCTGAGATTGAATCCGCATCCGGACCTGCATGAGCGTCTGACCGTCCGTCCGTCTGTCTGTCTGTCTGTCTGTCTGTCTGTCTGTCTGTTTTAACCACAAGCCCCTCTGCACGCCTCGCTCACTGTCCACAGCTGGGGTCCTCACACAGACTACCCTGCAATAGGAAACGGGCCTTATCCCTTTGGGATTGCACCCTCGGCCTAAAGTGGAGACAGGCGGATTACTGAGAGAACCTTGCCGCATGGCTCCATCCTCTGTCAGTCCGTTTTGTGTTGGGTGTCTTTGTATTGGTGTGTTTCACTCCAGCTTGGAAATGCAGGCCAGACATTCGCGAGCCCTCCCAGCGTCTAACGACTTCTGCCTGTGGTGTGTCTGAGCCAAGCGTTGGTATACCTGATGTTTGCGAGTATACCTTATAGCGTACATTTGGGCCCAAGAAATCCCACACCGTGCTCTTGTTTGTCTCAGCTGTCACTGGACTTTTGCATTACATTGTATTGCAGGCATTTAGCAGACGCTCTTATCCAGAGTGACTTTTTACATAGCATTTACACTGCATCCATTTATACAGCTGGAGTACCTTGTTGTTTAGTACCTTGTTCAAGGGTACAACAGCAGTGTCCTACCCGGGAATCGAGCCTGCGACCGATAGGTTACAAGCCCAGTTCCTTACCCATTATACTACACTGCAGCCCTTGAGGCTACGATTTGAATTCCAATGGAAGAGCAGTATGGAGTGAAAAAAATAGCAGTTGCATTAAAACGACTTTAGCATTGAATGTGAGAAATGTAACGGCCCTGTAGGCTCCCAGCCTCTGGCCGTCACGGGACCTCTGGAGCCCCTCACCTGCCGTCTCCCTCCCCGTCCCTCAGGGTCAGGTGACGCGGGCCCTGGAGGCGGAGCAGAACTACGTGATCAAGCGGGAGCTGGCGGTGGTGCGTCAGCAGTTCAGCACGGCCAGCGAGAACCTGGAGCGGGCGCAGGACACCATCCAGGAGCTGCAGCAGCACAAGGTACCCGCCGCGCAGTCAGGCTAGGTACCCACTGCTCACTCAGGCTAGGTACCCACCGCGCAGTCAGGCTAGGTACCCACTGCGCAGTCGGGCTAGGTACCCACTGCGCAGTCAGGCTAGGTACCCGCCGCGCAGTCAGGCTAGGTACCCACTGCTCACTGAGGCTAGGTACCCACCGCGCAGTCAGGCTAGGTACCCACCACACAGTCAGACTAGGTACCCACTTCGCAGTCAGGCTAGGTACCCACTGCTCACTGAGGCTAGGTACCCACCGCGCAGTCAGGCTAGGTACCCACCGCGCAGTCAGGCTAGGTACCCACCGCGCAGTCAGGCTAGGTACCCGCCGCGCAGTCAGGCTAGGTACCCGCCGCGCAGTCAGGCTAGGTACCCACTGCGCAGTCAGGCTAGGTACCCACTGCTCACTGAGGCTAGGTACCCACTGCGCAGTCAGGCTAGGTACCCACCGCGCAGTCAGGCTAGGTACCCACTGCTCACTCAGACTAGGTACCCACTGCGCAGTCAGGCTAGGTACCCACCGCGCAGTCAGGCTAGGTACCCACTGCGCAGTCAGGCTAGGTACCCACCGCGCAGTCAGGTGATCTGGGCCAGGCCACTGTGGTAGGTGGCCGTGGCGCACCTAAGCTGTGGGAGTTTGCCTTATTACTGAGCCGACCTGGGGCCAGGCAGCTTGGACATGCATGGGGCAGTGCTCGGAAGACTAATGCAGGGGGTTTATTTTTACGGCAATTTGTTCTGTTCACTTATTCTATCACAGTTTTCTCCAGCAGTATCTATACAAAAAATTTTTTTTATTGTGTCTGCATCTTTGAAACAGGCACTGTTAGCTAGGGCAACTCATTCAGCTCACTCTGTGCATTGAAGGTTTTGAAAATTCTGGTTTGAAATGGTCACAGAAGTTATATTTCCACAGGGAGCACAGAAGATCAAATGTAAAAAAATGAATACAAAATAAAAAGGGACTCATTGGTAAGGCAACTTTGTTTTCAATAACTGTAAAAAATGTTTTCAGTTATATTTTTGACATTTTTAAAACGCGCTGTTTGGTAGTTGGTAGTTCTGTCGGCCAGAAAAGGACATAATAATAGAAGCTCCCCAGGATGTACTGAAGTTTGTTATCTAAGCCTTAATCTTGATAGAGATTTTTTTTCTTGATACTGGCATACAACGTTTCCGACTGTGTAGAATGTGTGTCAGCTACTGTAGTGCCAGAGTGTCGAGGGAACATTTTCTATAATCGGCTCAGTGCTTGAAAATGATTTCAAAAAAATGATTTTTGACAAGGACTGTCGGTCATTTAGTCTATTTGGGGGTTTTCCACCATCAGGACCTGAGGCTGGCGGAAACGGATCCACAAAATAGAGACTAAAAATGAACGTTGGAGGAGCTGGATGGGCTGGGTGAGGTGGTCATTGCAGTTCCATTGGCAGAGCTACTTCTGGCTGCCTAGCTAGCCCCAGCCAGCCACTGGGAGTCCATAGACTCTACATTTCCTTGACAAGATGATTAAAAAAAGATTTATCAGTACAGAAAGCATATTTTTGGATGTTCATAGTTATCTTTATACTGGCATGTGATATATGTTTTGAGGTAGCGTTCACAGGAAACTGTACACTCTCAGATAAAGATCCTTCATCTCTCCTCTGAGATAAAGGCTAGCGCTGTTCTGGCTAAGCAGCTACAGCTTGCAAAAGTGGTAGGTCAGTGCCGGGAGGAGGTCCATCCAGGGAAATTTCCTACGTTGTGAGTGGTAGCGAGTGTGTTACCGTTGTTCAGGCCTGCATATTTGCATCTATCTGTACATCTTCCTCTTTCATCCTATCTTGTTTTTTGTATCTTAAGTTATCGTGGCTCAGCTTGAATCAGCGCTACGCCATGAAAAAAAACTAAAGTTATGTTTGAAGATACAAATCAGCGAGCATGTGAATCCCATCTGGACACGATGATACAGCGTCGGTTTTTTCGGCATCCTGGTTTTTAAACTTACTTCGTTTTTTAAGTTTTACAGTTACAGTAAATGGTTTTTTGCTCTTAAGTTCAGCCTTCGCCATTGATTTACTGTTATTGCTGTATGTGACTGTGACGGCTAATCTTGGCTACCGGTCCACCCAGTATCTCACAGATATGATAGGAGGGGTGGAGTGGGTGTCAGAGCGAAGGTTAACACATTTATATCAAGTATCAAGTCATGATTCCCTCTTGATTCTTTTTTAATATCGTCGACTACATCTAAGCATTGAAAATGCACTAAACCGGACAATTGGTTAAGTCTCTTTAGTTTCAGCTTGCTTACTTTACCAGCATAATAATGCCACTTTTTTTGATTGGCCTGCTGGACTTGCAGTAAATGGTGTTCTCCCACCAATCAATGCCTATTCATTTGCATGTGGGCAGAAGATAATACAAGAAGACATGAAATAATCAATAAAATAATAAATGATAACTAATGAATAAATAAATTCGTGAAAAATGTTGTAAATATTTTACATTAATTTATTTATTTATTCAAGGATTTGTTGAGTTATGTATATATTAATTAAACAATTTATTTATGATTTATTATAACATATTTGTGATTTTGTTTCCTCAAATTAGATTTAATTATTAATTCATACGTTCATATATATTCTTTATGTTGATAGGGGAGAAAACCCACATACACACATATATGTGACTCTGGGGCAGGTTAAAGGACCAAATGAAGGAGAGCATTATTATCCTGTACTACTGTCTATTAAAATATGTTAATTAAGTAGCAAAAAAATGTATAATTATAAACACTATATTAGAAACACTATGGGGAAAAGACAGTGACTTGATCTTCAGTTTTTCAGGCATTTTTAAAGCTAATACCCTTTCATACAAATATGGAAAACCAAATACTTTGGTTGATGTTCAGTAGTTTTATAGACAGCTTGCGTTTTTGCGTTACTATGGGCTGATGTTCACAATCTTGGGTTTTTTTCTTTAAATAAAGCTAATAATTTCAATCAGTTTCTAGCAGAACCTGTAGAAGCTGGCATAGTATGTTCAGTAATCTTGCCTCACTACGTAATTTATTTAAACCCTGGTATTGGTCGTGGTTGAGGAATATTTCTCTTTTCAGTAAATAAGGATGCCATGTGAAGTATACTGTGCAGTGTAAGGCTCAAGCTTCCTCTTATTGAAAGCCATATGAACCAGATGCTATGACTTTTGTGTGCACATTTGTCATTGAGTTTCTCACATAATTAACATTTGCGGGTGTGTGCGGGGGGTGGGGTGGGGTCTACGGTGCTTCCTTCGTGACTGAGCACCCATCCACGGGGTTTTTCACAGTTCGCCCCCCCCCCCCCCCAACTTCCATCGCTCTCTCTTCTCTCTTCGTCTTTCATCTTGCACTGTCTTCCGTTCTCTGCCTGTCTTATTTATTTATTTATTTATTTATTTTGTCGCTTTCACCCTCATACTGAGGAGGCCATTTTTGGTATTTAGAGTTTACAGTGACTGACCCCCCCCCCCCCCCCCCCCCCGCGCGGTTGGGAATGTTTAAGAAGGCGATACTGCGGAATGCAGTTAAGGTCACTGATTTGAGTAGCCATGATAGAGCCCCCCCTTATCCCCCTCACCCCCCCCCCCCCCCCATATCACAGCGTGTGCAGAGGGGATAGTACCTGCTGCACGACGGGGGAGAGAACAGCCCGCCGGTAACCGCGCTCATCGCTGGGCGAAGCGATCGCTTTTCCCAGCTCGTGGGTTTGGGCGGCGGCCGCTCCTCTGCCGCACTGAAACCGATGACGGCCGTGGGTAGCGTGCAGACTCAGAGTTCACACACCTCCTGCCTCCCACTGCCCTCAAAGGCACAGGAATTTTCACCGTGATAGCGAGGCAGAGAAAGAAATAGGTCACCTTCCCACTACCAGGTCTCTGTTGCATTTGGTGTTGGCAGGTGTGAAAGAAATATCGAGAAATATTTGTTTGCCGTCACGATTACGTTGATCAGTTTGGCAGATGCTGTTCTCTGCGTCGACTTGCAAGGTTGTCATAGCAAGACACAATTTGAAGAGTGGTGTTGAAAATGAGTTAAATTCACTGTTGAATGCTGTTTGAAAATTTTCAGTTGAAGGCTTGCTTGTCTTTAAGCTTAGGTTCAGTTAGGACTGAAAGAGATTTTTACGCTTTCCCCTGATTTTGTTGGGGGGTAGGAGGCAAATTTTGAATATACAAAAGAATGACCCGAGAATGTTCTCTACCTCCATGAGCATATTGCTGTTAGCTTCAACCTGCCTGTTATACAGATATACTGATTTGGTTCAGTGTTGTTGGACCCTCCCTCTTAATCATATAATCTCTGTGATTGACTGTGATGTTAGTTCTCACACCCTCAGACGGGTCCTCTCTCTCTCTCGTTCTCTCTTTCTCTCGCTCTCTCTGCTGTCCCTCCTTGGAAAGGCAAGCCGGGTGAGATGATCAGTTCTCAGAATATGTGACCATGATGACCTTGTCGCCCATAACCCACCAAACAGAAATACAAGAAGAAGAGAGGGAGCGAGAGAGAGAGAGAGAGAGGGCTGAGAGAGTGATGTTGCCCGTGAGAAAAAGCTACTGTACTTGTCATTTCTTCAGCCCCCTGGCACAAACCACAACCTCCCACTGACCACAGATTCATAACACACTCCACAGCACTTCTCCTTTTCTCAGTGTACTTTCCTGTTATCATCGTAACTGCTTCGAATCTATCTAATGTGACATGCTGAACCCCAGTAAGTTGCTCACATGAGTGTAGAAACAGATACACTATATAACCTACATCCAAGCCCAGTCTGAACCCAGCAAAAATTAAAAACGGACGTCAGTGACTTCTCTTATGGAAAAGCTGTTTCCCCGTGTACAGTTCAAATCTGGATGGATTATGACTCTCTGGAAAGCATGGTTTTAATTGATCTTTGTGAAGTGCCGCTGAGTTTAGATAAATGGCACACAAATCCCTATTTGCTGATTTTTGATGACGACACAATAAAACCTGCCTTGGTTGGAAAGTGAACCATTCACTCTGCAATCCAAGGGAAACATCTGTTCAGTATTTCCTTCAAAAATATTAAGTGAACAACACAGGATCGTTACAATCTGCACATGCAACAATGAAGGCAAAGAAGAACCTTTCTAAATATTCTAGGTTTTTAGCTGCGACCACAGCTCTATAGCTCTGTCTGTCTGTCGGTTGGTCGGTTGGTCCACAAAAGCGTCCCACCCTGTAGCGGCCACAGTTTTCGCCCCAGGAGGCTGAAATTTGGCATGGCCGTTGGTCATGACCAGAAGGTAGAGCTTACGTAACTTTCAGGCCTGATTGACCAAGAGGGGGCGTGGTGATGGGCGTGGCCTATCACAAAAAGGCGCATAACCGGATTTGCACAAGATTTTGTGGAAAGGTTGGTCATGAGCCAAAGAAGAGGCCGCGTGTTTGTGTGAGGGTGTGTGTGCGTGGATGCACGCACACATGGATGCATGCGCGTGTGCAGTCGCAGCTATTGTGGATTTGCGCTGGTTTCTCCCTCAGAATCACCTCTGTGTTGTGGAGCATGGATACGGAGCAGTGGCAAACATGTCCTGGGCATGGCCTGCTCTCAGTGATACCCTGGTTATACCGCACCCTGTGCAATACCTGCTCTGTCTGCACACAGGGCAGTCTGTAAAAAGCATACAGTCAGTAAATGTGCTTGTGCTTCTTTCTCTTTCTCTTTCTCTTTCTATTTCTCTCTCTCTCCATCTCTTTCTCTTTCTCTCTCTCCGACTCTCTCTCCATCTCCCTCTCCCTCTGCAGTACACAGAACAGTTTGTGAATGGCCTGCAGGCGCAGCTGGAGCAGTCTAAGCTGCAAGAGGCGGAACTGCTGGGTGCTCTGAAGGAGATGCAGGACAAAGTGTTGGACCTGGAGAGGGTGAGGCTGTGCTATAAGTACAACAAGCAGCACTGTGTGTGTGCATGTGTGTATGTGTGCGCGTGTGAGTGCATGGGTGTGTGCGTGTGTGTGTGTGTGTCTGTGTGTGTGTGTGTGTGTGTGTGTGTTTGTGTGGTGTGTGTTTGTGTGCGCGTGTGAGTGTGTGTGTGTGTGTTTGTGTGCGCGTGTGAGTGTGTGTGTGTGTGTTTGTGTGCGCGTGTGAGTGTGTGTGTGTGTGTTTGTGTGCGCGTGTGAGTGTGTGTGTGTGAGTGGTGTGTGTGTGTTTGTGTTGGGGGCAGTGGGGTGGTGTTTTAGTTTTTTTTTTGGTTCTGCATGAAAGTGTTCTTTTCTGGGTGTGTGCATGCGCGTTTGTGAAAACCACAGTGGACAGCCGTGTCATGCTGAAGGGATGTGTCCTTCACTCTTCTTGTAAATTTTCACACAAGTTTCATGATTGGTGGCCACTGGCAGGGTACACAGTTCTGTGAAACCTTCCTCTTATTCCAAATCATGGGCTGTTTCGGGTTAACTTGGGTTAACTTGGGTTAAATGGGCTTAATCCTTGTTGTCTTCCTATTGTGTTTAGAGGGTGTATTGTATTCATAATGGTTCTTTCTGTGTTCACAAAATGCGATAAACGATAAAGGTGGACTGTACTGCTTAGCAGGAAGAGCTGGGCGATATTAATGAATTCAAACGTTAAGATTGCGCTCCAAATATGGATAGTGCTGTTTCTTTTTTGTCATCAATCCTTAGCAATGTACACCTTTTGAGCAGTTGTGTGGAACACATTTATCAGTTGCGTGGAATAGTAAAGTGAGAATATTTGAGAATCTCCAATCTTTGCATATTTCAATTAGCGCCATACTAACAAACAAATAAATAATGAATGAATGCAGATGAACCTGTTTATATTGTTTAGATTGTTTTAATCCTACATGAAATAAATTGTGTCATCTGGTATCTTAAGATTCACCTAGCACATATTTATCATCACCCATAAAGAAAGAATCATATAAATGCAGTGTGTTCAGCTGAGCACAGTATGCAAATGATCTAGGATCAGACAGGCTAACTTTATGTTGGTTTTGTGATTGACTGTAATTAAATCTTTTATAACCAGAATCCCTCACCAAATATATTTTAATCTTCTCATAAATAAATTGTCTCCATGGATTTCTGAGACATTTTATCTTTGGCAAATCTGTTGTTATTGGTCTGCACGGGCAATTCCCTTCAATCTCACAGCTTTCTGGCTACTCTTCGGGCCAAATGAGTCACTGATACTCCTGACATTTCTCTCTTTTATGAGCTAACTCAATCTTAATAGCTAAATGCATTACTGTGTGACCAGTTGTCAAATTATTTTCAAGGTGTACATTTATTCATAAAGATTTATTCCCACGGTTAAGTGTTACGGGGGAATTTGTGAATATAGCCCACGTACATCGGTTACAGTGTATTATAGGAACCAAGCGGTGCCGATGACACAAATGGAGAGCAAGATCTTTCTTTTTGTGATGTACCACACATTCTGCTTACATTTACTACTTTTACTACTTTACTACAGGTCTGACTGAGAATGAACTCACTCTGTTGCTAGGATTGTTTTTAATTACATTTAACTGGTAAACTGTGAAGCTTCGTCGACTGGACCTCTTTGAACTTCTATGGTCTAGGAGCATGGCTGTAAAGAGGGAGAGTGAAAAGGTGAAGAGTGCACTTGGTGACTGAAGGAAAGAGAGGAAATACAGTAGATAAAGACAGGTCTTTAGCTGGAGAAAAGTAGGCATCGCCATTTATATTCCAAAATAATGGCTAAGTATACACCTGTAGCTACTGTACTTCCATACTTCTTTACCTAGGCGATTCTGTTGGGTTTGTTTGCAGAAAGCTATGGGGGCCCTTCACAAATATTGAATAAGGAAATCAGAATACTTTCAAATTCAGCAATGGGAGAGACCTGTTTTACATGTGTGTGCGTGCGTGCGTGTGTGCGTATATGTGCACGTGTGTATGTGTGTGTGTCTGTGTGTGTGCGTGTGTGTGTGTATGTGCATGTATGTGTGCGTGTGTGTGTGTGTGTGTGTGGGCGTGTGTGTGTATGTGCATGTATGTGTGTGTGTGGGTGTGCGTGTTTGTGTTCCAGAGGAACAGCTCCCTGCCAGATGAGACTAACGTGGCCCAGCTTCAGGAGGAGCTGAAGCTGGTGAAGCTGAGGGAGCTGGAGACGCTGCAGTCCTTCCGAGAGATGCAGGACGCTGTGGCGGACCTCAACCAGCGCTGGCAGGTACGGGGCGCCTGCCGTAACCCGGGGCGACCAGGGGGGGGGGGGGGGGGGGGAGTCGCTGTGAGCGCACGAAGAGAGCCTGCTGTCTGTGCCCCCCCCTCAGAACCACATGTCCCGGGGGGGCGGGGGCGGGCACTGGAAGGAGTCGCCCAAGAAGAACGCCCTGAACGAGCTGCAGGACAAGCTGATGGGCGTGCGCCTGCGGGAGGCCCAGGCCCAGGCCGAGCTGCGGGAGATGAAGCTGAAGACCCTGCAGCTGGAGAGCCAGGTGACCGCACCCCGCCCCACACCCTGCAACACAGCACAGACGCCAGGCTAGAACTAATACCCAGCCCACTCCGACCCGTCTGCACACACTGCAACACAGCACAGACGCCAGGCTAGAACCAATACCCAGCCCACTCCGACCCGCCCCACACACTGCAACACAGCACAGGCGCCAGGCTAGAACCAATACCCAGCCAGACCCGCCCCACACACTGCAACACAGCACAGACGCCAGGCTAGAACCAATACCCAGCCCACTCCGACCCGTCTGCACACACTGCAACACAGCACAGAATCCAGGCTAGAACCAATACCCAGCCAGACCCGCCCCACACACTGCAACACAGCACAGACGCCAGGCTAGAACCAATACCTAGCCAGACCCGCCCCACACACTGCAACACAGCACAGACGCCAGGCTAGAACCAATACCCAGCCCACTCCGACCCGTCTGCACACACTGCAACACAGCACAGACGCCAGGCTAGAACCAATACCCAGCCCACTCCGACCCGTCTGCACACACTGCAACACAGCACAGACTCCAGGCTAGAACCAATACCCAGCCAGACCCGCCCCACACACTGCAACACAGCACAGACTCCAGGCTAGAACTAATACCCAGCCACCAGGCCCGTCTGTATAGTAAATAATAATAATAATAATAATAATGATAAATTTATTTTATATAGCGCTTTTCATGGTCTCAAAGATGCTTTACAATAGTACAATAGTACTATGCCATAACACCGTTACACAGTAGATTAGCCCTAGTTCCCTTTATGGAGGCAGCGTTCTTGGTATAAACAGTCTGGCTCGGTGCGTGGTGTAATTCATCATACATTCATTCCACTGCAAAGATTCTTTTCCATTGCGTTCAGCTGGGGGCTAGGATACATGAGATGCACAGTGCTTAAGGAAGTTTCATTATGCATCCGTATTGCTGCAAACACTCTTTTCCACTGCGTTCACTTTGTGTCTACGTTAAGTAGTATGCACAGTGGTTAGGTGAGTTCACTTGGCTTGGTGCAGAGCAACGTGTTGCACGGTGCTGAACATTGCCCGCTGCCTGTCTCTGCCCCTCAGAACCAGATCCACAGCAAGCTGGTGAGCCGGCAGGAGCAGGAGAGCGCCGCCCTGCAGGACAAGGTGCAGTACCTCGCTGCGCAGAACAAGGGGCTTCAGGGCCAGCTGAGCGAGATGAAGAGGAGGCAGGCGGAGTCCGACTGCAAGGTAACGCGGCTGCGGCGGCGGCGAGGGTGTGTGCGCCACGTCGCGCTCACACGAGTACGGCGTGCGCCGGCGGCCGCGTGGGCACCCTTTCACGAGCCGTGGTCCCTCTCTCTCTCCCTCTCCGTGCGCCAGAGCAAGGAGGAGGTGATGGCCGTACGACTGCGCGAGGCGGACAGCATGGCCGCTGTGGCGGAGCTGCGGCAGAGAATCGCAGAGCTGGAGATACAGGTGCAGTGTGTCTCACTGTGTCTCAGTGTGTCTCAATGTGTCTCAGTGTGTCCCACTGTGTCTCAGTGTGTCTCAGTGTGTCTCAGCATGGTTCAGTGTGTCTCAGCGTGTCCCACTGTGTCTCAATGTGTCTCAGTGTGTCCCACTGTGTCTCAGTGTGTCTCAGTGTGTCTCAGCATGGTTCAGTGTGTCTCAGCGTGTCTCAGTGTGTCTCAGTGTGTCCCAGTGTGTCTCAGCGTGTCTCAGCGTGTCCCAGTGTGTCCCACTGTGTCTCAGTGTGTCTCAGTGTGTCTCAGCATGGTTCAGTGTGTCTCAGTGTGTCTCAGCGTGTCTCAGTGTGTCCCAGTGTGTCCCACTGTGTCTCAGTGTGTCTCAGTGTGTCCCAGTGTGTCTCTGTGTGTCTCAGCATGGTTCAGTGTGTCTCAATGTGTCTCAGTGTGTCCCAGCGTGTCCCAGTGTGTCCCAGTGTGTCTCAGTGTGTCTCAGTGTGTCTCAACATGGTTCAGTATGTCTCAGTGTGTCCCAGTGCGTCTCAGTGTATCTCTGTGTGTCTCAGCATGGTTCAGTGTGTCTCAGTGTGTCTCAGCGTGTCTCAGTGTGTCCCTGTGTGTCTCAGTGTGTCTCAGCGTGTCTCAGTGTGTCGCTGTGTGTCTCAGTGTGTCTCAGTGTGTCTCAGCATGGTTCAGTGTGTCCCAGTGTGTCCCAGTGTGTCCCAGTGTGTCTCACTGTGTCTCAGCGTGTCTCAGTGTGTCTCAGTATGTCTCAGTGTGTCTCAGTGTGTCTCAGTATGTCTCAGCGTGTCTCAGTGTGTCGCTGTGTGTCTCAGTGTGTCGCTGTGTGTCGCTGTGTGTCCCAGTGTGTCGCTGTGTGTCTCAGTGTGTCCCAGTGTGTCTCAGTGTGTCTCAGTGTGTCCCAGCGTGTCTCAGTGTGTCCCAGCGTGTCTCAGTGTGTCTCAGCATGTCTCAGTGTGTCTCAGCATGGTTCAGTGTGTCCCAGTGTGTCCCAGTGTGTCTCAGTGTGTCTCAGTGTGTCTCAGCGTGTCCCAGCGAATACGTAGCATCTTTGCTATATATTCTTTGTTCATTTGGTATTTGACACTATGGTAGAAATTCTCAGCCTGCTTTACTACACAGCGGCTGTCTGTGGTAGATATCCTTGGTGTATCTGTTCCTAGTGGTCACAGATAGATGTTGTCATTGTATTGCACTGTATGTGGAAGAGGAACTGTATATGGTATGGATCCTGGGGGTGTTGTAATTGTCCATGGTGGTGCTTTTCAGTGTGATTAGATGTCAGTCTATGTTGTAGATTTGTGTGTGAATGTGAATGTGCCAGTCTAAGGTGCAGATTGTAGGTATGTTTGTGTAAGTCTGTGATGTAGTAGGTACTCAAGTCCTGGAAGACCAGCCCCGTTACCAGCGAGCCCCCTGTATTCCTGTATTTCAGAAGGAGGAGAGGCGGATTCAGGGCCAGCTGAACCACTCAGACTCCGCCCAGTACATCACCCGTCTGAAGGAGCACATCGCCGAGCTGAAGAACGAGGTCAGGCGCCTAGCAACAACATGCGAGGCAACTCTGAGATTTGCGCACAGATGCTATCGCACTGTGCCGACTTGACTGGCGTGCATTGCAGTAGCAGTGTGGCGCTACCGCTTCTGCTGTAGTTTGCTGAAATAAATCTCTGGGGTACCCACTAGCCCCCTCCCCCCCCCCCCCCCCACCAACCACCGCACCGCTGCTGTGTGTGAGCTGAGCTGCCAGGTCAGGTCAAAGAAAACCACCCATCGTCCCAGAATCAATTAGACAGAAGTCAAAATTCTAGTAATTCAGACCTCCCCACCCACACACCCCCCCCCCCCAATTCCCCAACCCCCCCTACCCACCAACCACCTCTGGACACACACCTTTGATGTGTGTGTATGTAACTGGCACACAGACACGGGCCTCACACATTCACTGCAGTGACTACGGGAAGCCCTGTGTGTGTGTGTGTGTGTGTGTGTATGTGTGTGTGTGTGTGTGCGCGTCTGTGTGTGTGTGCGTCTGTGTATCTGTTTGCGTGTGTGTGTGTGTGTGTGTATGTATGCGTGTGTGTGTGTGTGTTTGTGTGTGTGCGCATGTGTGTGTGTATGTATGTATGTATACGTGTTTGTGTGTGTGTCTGTGTCTGTGCGTGTGTGCGTTTGTGTGTGTATCTGTGTGTGTTTGTGTGTCTGTGTGTATGTATGTATGTATACGTGTTTGTGTGTGTGTCTGTGTGTGTGTGTGTGTGTGTGTGTGTGTGTGTTTGTGTGTGCCTGTGTGTATGTATGTATGTATACGTGTTTGTGTGTGTGTGTGTTGTGTGTGTGTGTGTGTGTGTGTATGTTTGTGTGTGCCTGTGTGTATGTATGTATGTATACGTGTTTGTGTGTGTGTCTGTGTGTGTGCGTGTGTGTGTATTGGAATCAAGGTTGTTTCCTCTGGGCTGGGGAAGGCGGGGTTAAATCTCTGCCCGCTGTGCTGTGGTGAGATGAGTGGTGAGGCTCAGCTCTGCTTGCTCATCCAGAGAAAACCCGTGCGTGACAGAGGCCTGTGTGAGGGAGGGTGGGATAGCTCTGCCCTTCTCTCTCTCTCTCTCTCTCTCTGTCTCTCTGTCTCTCTCTGTGTCTCTCTCTCTCTCTCTCTATGCCTCTCTCTCTCTCTGTGTCTCTCTCTCTCTCTCTCTCTCTCTATGCCTCTCTCTCTCTCTCTCTCTGTCTCTCTCGGTCCTCTCTCTCTCGCTGTTCTTAAAGAGCTCTGAAATCTGAGAGTGTTATGGTTTAATTGGTTTCAGTTTCAGTCATATGGTGCGTTGGGGAGCTTCTCGGCGTGGGCCACTGGAAAGCTTCGCTCTTGTTTGACTTCTGCGAGTGCGTGCAGAATCAGCACGTCTGATGACGTTTCCCCTGCAATGGAAATGGAATCCTTATGCCTTCATGCCTCCATACTGATATGATGATGAAACCTGGGACGTATACATGTATGTATACATACGAGGGGAGTGGGATCTGGCCCTCTTGTGTCCTTCCCGTACAGATTGCCGTTATTCTGGAGTTGCAGATTTTGGGGGATTTTGTTTTAGCAAAGTGAGTGAATTTTACTGCATGTCCCCTGAGTTTATTCACTGGGGTACACACGTGTTCTCAGCACAGCCAATTAAGAGTCAGTGGCGACAGCTGTTTGTTCTTCCTGTCACATGATCTCAGATTTAGCCCTAACACTCATACCCGTGAGCATGTTGCTCTTTTTAATTCCCAAAGAATGATTGTTTTTTTAAACAATTTAACGGACAGTGGTGATTTAGCCAATAACGTGGCCCTAACAAAACAGACACAGAGACACCTGAAACATTTCTGTTCGCTATCCCGGATTCTGACTTCCAGCGGACGGTGCCCTTGCCCTGTAAACAGTTAAAAGAGTTTTTTATTAGCCCCTGCATCGTCGCTGCTGCTACGGTGCGAACGAGCCGAATCAGGAGAGGTGAGAACGCAGTAGGAGGAAGGGGCGGGTGAGAGCTCAGTGGATCTCAGTCATAGTGAGTATTCCTCTGGTTAACCACACGCACCCCATGATTCCCCCCCCCCTCCCTCCTCCCTCCCTCCCTCCTCCTCCCCCCCCCCCCCTCCGTGCTTAAAGGAAAACTGCGCCCTGTCTGTCTGAGATTTGCGCCCTGAGTCACCCTGGTACTCGCGCTCACGCGCTGACGCACCGAGAGCAGCGGAGAGGAGGGCTGCGGCGTGCTGCTGGCACGCAAGGCCCGGGGGGGGGGAGCGGGGAGGTGGGCCTCCAGCGTTTTTTGGCGAATGATGACTTGAGCGCGCCCGTCAGCTGTCGCAGGCACGGGACGGGCGCCGTGCCCGAAAGCTGGGCCCGTTGGAGGAGAAAGGCGCACCGGGAGTCGCCATGACGACGTGGAGCGCGCGCTGGATCTGCGGGGTCGGCCAAACCTGACCCGAGGCGCCCTGCAGCAGACGACGCACACGGCAGAATCCTCTAGGCCCAAACAGACAAACAAATCTCAACTCCACTGCAGCAGACGAACATGAAACCACAACCGCAGGCTCCCTGATCTGAAATTTATCTGTCCATTTCATCTTTACCATAAACTGATCTGTGCACCTCTTCCCTCCTCCTCCCACCCTAGTCTCTCTCTCTCTCTCTTTCTCTCTGCCTCCCTTTCACTCTCTCTCTCTCTCTCTCTCTCTCTCTCTCTCTCTTCCTCTCTCGCTGTTTAACCTCAGTCTCAGTCAAACCTGACCACCAGGGCAGCTTAAAAAATGTTTCTGCAGAAATAGGTCACCCGCAAGCTGGTAATAGTTTTATGCAGAACGTTCAGTTCTGGGTTAAAAGGAAACCAGCACATTTTTCATGGCTTTAAAAGTGAGCCCATTGCAAAGGTGAATGGGCAGTCATATTCTGTCTGTGTTCTGTACTTAGCTTTACATTTCAGAAGACACCTTTTATCCTGTGAGGGTTAGTCCCAATAAACACATCTCTTATTTCCTTTACTACGGACTCTGTTTCCCAGAAAACACTCATTTTAAACCCCTGACAGATTTACACAGTAACTGATGACTGACTGACTGACTAATGTCCAGTGTTAAATCAACTCTTACAGAGTACACATGGCCTCACTCCGGTGCAAAGTGGGACCATACATACCCTGTTGGAGTTGAATTAACACTGTGTTGTTCAGTGATCTGTAGAAGCAGAGATTATCTTTCTCCTCTTGCCTTCAATCTCTCTCTCTCTCTTTTTTGGCCTTTCAGATCAGGCAGCTGCGTGGTCACCCCACCAGGTTCCAGACACCAGGAAGTGGGGGCTTCCAGGACCTGCGTTTGACCGGCCCTGCCTCGGGGGAGGCCGATTACCTCAGCTCGGACGACGACCTGCTGCCCAGCCCCCTCCCTGCCACGGGCCTGTACCACGCCCTGCAGGGCCCGCACCACCCCTCCCCGCGGCTGGACAGCGAGGGCAGCTCTGACAGCGACGGAGACGGGGAGGGGGACGGGGACGGGGACGGGGAGGAGAGGGGCGACGACGCGGACTCCCAAACCCCTACGCAGCTCTACGCCAGCATGGTGTGTGCAGAGGCCCTGGAGAACTGAGCAATCTGAGAGATACTGCTGACTCAAAAACGCGCACACACACACACACACTCACACACACGCACACACACACATACACATACACACACACACAGACACATGCACACACACACACTCACACACACACATACACACAGACGCATACATACACACTCACACACACACACACACACACTCACACACACACCCCGCTGCACTGCTCCCTCCTTCCTCCCCCTCCCTCTCATCCCCTCATCGTCTCCATTCTGTGTCTCACAAGCGGGCATCGTGTCGGGACGTCCGGAGGAGCGTTTCCTCTGAGTATCTGCAGCGTGGGGGGGGGCGGGGTCGCTCGCCGTCCCTCGCCCTCTGAACAGACTGAGCGTCCCAGAGTGAACGAGGCCGGGCACTTGAGCGGCAGCGGGGCGGGGGAGTGCTGTGGGTGTCCGGCTCGCAGGCCCCCGCCCCCCCACCCACCCCCCTGGCCTGGCCCTGCGAAAGAGCTGACCACTCAGCTCCTTCAGACTACCTTTGAAACCGCGCGGGGGAAAAAAACCTGTTGATCAGAAAACAGAGCTGGAAGTGAAACCTCTCTCATTTAGGGAAAACTTTTTGCCACTTCACCCGGTCGTCCGGTCGCCCCCCGCTCTCCGGGTACCGCGAGAGAAATCTCCGGGACTGTTTTTCGAAGCCGTACCTTCAACTTCGCTCCGACGCCTCGTTCGTGCCGGGGCGGTAGTGATCTTCCACCTCCAGCATGTCTGTTGTGCGCACTGTTCCACTGCCAGGTCAGCGCTAACACGCGGTGTTTCTCTTCACCCTTTATCTGTGTTTCTCTTCACCCTTTATCTGTGTTTCTCTTCACCCTTATCTGTGTTTCTCTTCACCCTTTATCTGTGTTTCTCTTCACCCTTTATCTGTGTTTCTCTTCACCCTTTATCTGTGTTTCTCTTCACCCTTATCTGTGCTCGGTGGCTACGGAGAGCAGGTCTGTGGCCTCACCCTCTTGTCATTTTTCCCTCCTAGCAGTTGGGATCTTTGGCTAACATTTCAGCCCCAAAATTCTCATGGTTCATAGTAACGGTAACTCCCTTTCTCTTTCTATCTCACGCTCTCTCTCCCTCTCTGTTACTCTTTATCTTTATATCTCACACTCTCTCTCCCTCTCTGTTACTCTTTCTCTTTATATCTCACACTCTCTCTCCCTCTCTGTTACTCTTTCTCTTTCTTACACTAAACTTAACTGGCTGTGATGACACCCCCGTCCAGTGTTGCCTTTGGAAACGCTTGGCCCTGAACACTGTGCTGGATGCTGATGCTCTCTGTGGAAAGAGCTGCACGTGAGCGTTAAGGGGGAAGATTAGGTATGAAAGGCACTGTGAGGCAGAGCGAAGTATGGCCTCTTACATGTACTATAACTGGTATCGCGAGAAGCTACACGTAGATTCTTAAGTAACAGTATACCTTACCATATCTGTATTTGTGTGTCTTTATGCCTCAAAGTGGTAGGCAAACTAATTTGAGTTTCTCACTTGTAAAGTAAAGCATTTGGACTTCAGACAAACACAAAATCTCGACATTGCCAAATCAAATTTTTAAGGAAATTATGTTACCTGTCCTTATTTATTTTGATATTTTTATTTTTATATTTCTATATAAGCATTACACATATAAATATCTTTCAAATCTTTTTATTTTATTTTATTTTTATTTTGGTTTCCTCAGTCTTCTGTGCCAACTTGAACCCGGGGGCTGATCCCACTGGATTGTCGAAGCGAGTGAACAGCGCGCTGCTCTGATATTTGTGTTATTTATTATTTTGTATTTAACGTGCGGGCGGCCCCTCCCGCCATCCCTTTCCCCAGTGTGGTTTCATCAATGTGAAAACTGTGAAAGATCAACACTTTTATTTACCCAGAGTCTGTCTGGCCCAGGTCACGTCCCGACCCTCCCACTGTGAACCTCGGGTCCTCGCCGAGAGGTCAGAGGTCATAGTGCGATAACGCCGGAGCTCGAGTCTTCGCCCCAGCGCTGCCGGACTGTGTCCAAGCGTACGCAGACACACACGCGCGCGTGTGTGTGGGTTACAGAAAGCAGCTCTGAGTGACGTGTGGAACAAACATGTTGGTTTCAGACCTCCTTATTGCCGTGGAAACCGATCCTGTTCCTGGAAGATCTACCGCCTCGTAGGTTTTAGTTTCTACCCTGATTCGGCACGCCCGGCTCGACCGAATAGCAGCTCAACGAGATCTCTGGCTCTCGAATGAGGTTTGCTCTTGTTTGGGCCGGAGTGAAAACCTACAGGATGGTAGATCTCCGGGAACAGGGTTGGTTACCACTGCTTTAGAGAAACTGTAAAGTATGGAAGGACACACTGAAGGAAAATCAACGTGTCACTGGCTGATTTTTAATCCAGAGGGCTGAAACCAGGTTCACACTGTTTTCTCACCACTTTGCTGTTTCTGTGTCTGTTTTACACACAGTAGATAATGCTTACGGTATGTTGATAAGGGTACTGTATTACAATATGTCAATGCCTCTTACTGTTGGAATTCTGTCTGTCTATGACATCACTTCCTGGCGGAGCGTTCTGTGTTTGATTACAGTCGAGAAGAAAAATTGAGATGTTCTGTTTCAAAAGTTGCTCAAATGTACACCCTACCCAAGTCCTATTCTGTGAATATATATCCCTAATCTCTGATCAGCACCCTACTTCTGAGCTACTGCCCCATATACTGAGGCATTAGCAGTGTTCTTAGGTCACAGGATGTCACTACATTTTTAAGGGTGTCAGATAACGGCATATCTGTGTGTCTGTCTGTACATACGTCTGTTAAGATAACCAGATACAGAAACTAAATGTGCACATGTGTAAGAGTGTTCACTGTACATTCTCTGCGGCTTGGCGCTTTGCATTCCAGAACTGTGGCGGGTGAAAGCTTCAGATTATGTCTTTACGTACCTTGAGGTTGTATGGAGTGACTGTGCCATAGTATGCCTTTACTGAAGAACCTGAAATCTTTTTGCAAAATCAGCTTTATTTCACCCGAGTTGTACATTAGAAATTATACTCAAAATATACATAACTCAACATGCAATTGACCTTTACATATAACTGGAGCAAATATTTAGAGATATATGTTATAACGAATCTATAGAAGCTGAAGTATTATATGGATAATATAACAGTATTGTGGAAACAATTCACATTAGTAGTATTATATAATGAATATGTTATTACGGTTCTTCTGTATGGGCTAGTTTTACTGAGTTGCAGCGGTGTGTAGTGGTTGAACAACCTTTTGATGCCCCCAGTTGAACTGGTCTGAGGTTCAGAGGCGCTACAGTGTCAGGCTCAATAGCAGAAGAAAGAGTCTGGTAGGATGTCCATTTCTGTTCAGCCCAGTTCAGGGGGTCCACGCCAGCCAGCTTTGAGATGAGTCTGACGGCTGACTGACCTTTATATAACTCTCCGAATGCCCTTGCGTCTCATACACCGTGCACGACGTGTTGCGGCTTTCTTGGTTGCCAAAACGTAAACTTTGGAGATTGTTTTTACACCCGAAAAAGCGACAGAGAGCAGCGAGAGTTCCACATTTGCGACGTGAGCAAAGAAGAGGTGCTAGAGGCCACAGGTCTTTCAAAATGAAAACCTCCTCCTACGTACTCGCCAGATTATGAAGTACTGTACGTCTGAACTGTTTTCTGCTGGCGATTTTCATGTGAACGGTACAATAAAAGCACGCTTCGTTCACAAAAAAAACAAAGGCCTTCTGAACGTGGTTCCTGTGCTCCGCCATCCACAGTCGTGCGGCAACCACCTCCTCGCACTGCTGGGTTCCTGTCTCCTCGATAAAGACGCGCAGAGGTGCGACTTTAAATCAGCTCAAAGCAGGCCCTGACTTTTCCTGAGACGGCAGGTGGGAAGGTGTGCGTGGGTCGACAGCCAGTGTAAAAGGCCATTAGGGTGAAGGGTATGTGACCGCACAGTGATGTCAATATCACAGCTAATCGTTTGACTCTTGCTTGTTCTTGGTGCTGTTAGAGAACGCCGCGTGGCTCTTGGTCTGGTGGCCGGATGAAAATGGAAGTGTGGTAACCAAGAATAAAAAAAGAAAAAAATGTATTAATTGTGACCTGTCACGAATGGTCATATATTCCTTACATCCTCGCTGCAAAAAGGGTATGAATCAATCTGCATATTTTTCAGCATGAACAAAAAAAAATCAGCTCTTGGGCCTGTTCTTACAGACGGAAATAGCGCATTTTAGTGGGGTAGATTTAATGCGCCATCAAAGGGGTTTCACCAAAATTACTGCTAAAATAAGATTAATTGCAGGCAGTTTTACTTTGCTTTAAAAATGAAAACCTTTTTTTTTTTTTAAAGAAAAATGTCCTGCAGAAAACAATACTTTCAAAAAAGAGTTATTTAAGGTATAATGATATACAGTAAGCCAGTTATGCCAGATTGCATTAGTCCCTTCCACTACAGGCTGGAACAACGTTTGTAATTAAGGCAGGCTTCTAAGGTCCCATGGGTAAACTGTTTTGGTCCACAGCTGAGGTACAGAAGCAGCCAGCTGACCTTTGAGAGTCTGGGACTGAGTATCTCTAGCCTATCTGACTCAGTGATCATGATTCATTTTGGGACGCTTCACTAGAACCTGCTCAGCTGATCCTCTTAGATCTGGGATAAAGTGCCCCCCCCCCCCCCCCACGGCCCCACCCCACCCTTGCCACCTGAGACCACCAATTAATATGAGGCTGAGGAACTGGGGGGGGGGGGGGGGGGGGGGGGTTAATTCTGTCACGCCATCTCAGCTCACGAGTGCACTTCATATCTAAACTCGAATGAGGACGTAACTGTGAAGTCATCTGCATTTTTGGGGAGAGGGTCCTGACACAGCCTGCCCCCCTCCCCCCCCCCCAGTCTGACCCTTGCTTCCTTGGAAGGATGAGGAAAGGTGGCACTACTGTACAGTAATTGATGACCTTTGGGAATAATTCATTTATAAAATATGTAAAAAATATTTTTGATAAATACAATAACAGTAATGATCAATATTATCATTATTGTTATTGTTATCAGTGATAAATATCATGTAAGTGTGGAGGGTAATGGTATTAATTTGTTATTCATGCCTTCTGTGGCATGCCGATAAAGACAGCAGTGTCCTTGAACACAAAAAAAGTGCTACTTGAGTGGTTTCTGATTTCTGATTCTGTATTGAAGGTTAAAAGGGATGTGACTGGCCATAGAATGCATCAGATATAATTCAGACAGCACCCAAAAAGTACTGCAGTATCTTTGTTTTGGAGAAGGCAGGAATAACCCAAATGTCACCAGTGTCCATTACCAACCTTATCCACTCTCACAGTGTTACCATGTTTGTCTTAAGTATATCAATGGCGACAATAAAGTTTTACGGTTATGGCGATGACGATATTAATGATGACAATATGAAATAATTCAGTGTTCTGTACTTGATGAATGATTATGATTTAAAAAAATAAACATTTACACCATGTTCTCAAGAAGCCGCACATCTGGTTTTGGTGGATGGTCTTGCCGTGTGTGTGTGTATGTGATTTATTGTCATGTGTTTCCAGTCTCTTTGATGGACAGGAAAATCTCAGTGAGGGAGTTGTGGTGAAACTCGCTCTGTTAGATCTTCCTGCAGTCTGTGGTGCGCAAGTGCCTCTCACTCGCTTTTTCCTCCTTTTATTCTTTCCACCGTCCCCCCATCATAGCCTTTACACATCTGTCCATCGCCCACAATTTTGTGTATTGTAAGTTTCTCTCCCTCTTAATCACCCCCCGCCCCCCCAATTCAGTCTCAGCCATTTTGAAACACCCTCCATGCTCATCAATTGAGTGTGGTTCCCCCACACATTAACATTGGCGAGAACTGACAAAGGAGTGTTCATTGTACGTGTCCTTTAATGCTTATATTTTCTCAGGCTTTCCACCTCCTACACTCCACCAAACAATTTTTTTCTCTCTCGTCCCCCCTTTTTTCTCAGCTATTCTCAACTTGCAACAGTCTGGCTGTGTCGCCGTTTGACAGCTTTGGAGCTGAGAAGCTGCACTTTGTAGCCTATGGTTTGTGAGCGATTGAGACACGCAGTTGAAAAATAGCGAGAGCGTGTGATTTCAGATTCTTAACGTCGTTCTGATTTCAGTTCATACCTTTAGTCTCATACTCGAAGTACAAAGGTAGCTATTAATATGAAATATATAATATAAAATTCTGTTAGCTCCTTTTTAAGATGAAAAATGAAACCATCCTCTGATACAGAAGCGATTATGGGAGGAATAACGAAGATTGTTCTGTTCTGGTAATACTTTTTATTAGTTGCACACGACAGTTAATTGATCATTTCATTAAAAACAGAACGTCCATGAGGAGTCTCACACAATAAAATGTTAAATCAGTGTTAAATCTACTGTTACACATTGGACTCATATGTACCATGTTAGAGTTGCATTATCACTGGACGTTTTTTTTCTGTGCAGACACTCTACAGGGAGTCACTGAAAACATAATTTTGTCTCTTTCTTTAGGAGAACATTCTGTTTTTGTTTGCTTCGCTTATTAACTGAATGTACCAGTTCTGATGAAGCCCGTTGCGCCCCAGTAAAACCACTGGTGCAACAAACAGCGTGTTTGGCTTCGCAGAGAGGAAGCTGTCTGCGGTCTGAAGTGCTGAGCGATTGAAAGGTGCAGTGCGGGCTCTTCCTCACTCAATGTCAACGTCTCTTGGCTGACCCAGCGCGCGATCAAGCTTCAAATCTCCGTGATTTATAACGAATTGATGCGTTCGTAATAATAAAAAAACTGACAGCAGTTAACTGTTTAGCCCCATAGAGAGAACGAAACTTTAAAATGGTTAGTCTAATTTCATTTTAGCTTTTCACGTTTTTAGAGAAACTATTTTAGAAGTTATCGATCTGATGATAATCTGTGTCTTTGACAGCAACTGGTAAGTAGGCTATACCAAACTTTTGTCACTGCAGAATATAAACTTTTTTTTTATTTTTTAAATGTATTTAATTCATATCATAGTTAGACATTTTTAATAGCAAAACAGTTACGCTAATACTCTGTTCTTAGGTGATATGACTACACAGAAAATAAGTCTAAAGGCTACATTTATATGTCTTTTCTACAGTTTTGAGATATTGAGCTGTAAAGTTCTTGTCAGGAGGTTTTATCACTTAGAACTTCATAAAAACTGGAATTACATTCATATTTAAAACTTTTTTTTACATTTTATTTTTATACACTATGTATTTAAAGATTGATAAATGCAGCATTTATTTGTAGCTTATGTAACTCATTTTCATAATGTCACTTGTTACTGTACTGTTATCATGTTATAATAGGCAGCGCCTTTTAATCTTGTGGTAGTTTGCAATTACCACTTAAATTGTCATTAAGGTTGGTTTGCACAGAAAGAGTTTGCCTTGATTTTCATTAAGTGCAAACCTTTTCCGTGATTTTAGCAGATTCGGTTACTAAAGTTAATCTCTTTCAAGTGGGCGACTGCCAGCGGTTTCAGACCTACAACCCACAAGCAACTTAATTACAAATGTATTTTAATTTAAAATGACATTTTCTCATTTTAAAATAAAATATTCAGACAGTTCTTCCAGAAGAGACGCAAATGGCTATGTTGCAGGTGCCTATACATCTTATAAAAATATAATATCTTATTTAAAAAACACATTCGTTGTTGTTTGTTGACATCCCGAGACACTGGCGAATTATTGCAACAGAAATAACACGATCGTCTGCAGTAGCCTACTATCCAGTCCAGCGCAGCTGTGTTATTATTAATTAAATGTTGGTATTTCCTTGTTGTCGTCTTTTATATTGTTAACTCTTCGATCAGACTTCGATTCGCAGTTAGGTATTAGGTTTGAAGTGCAGGGGAAAATTCAGAGCGTTACTCTGAACCACAATTGCACGGTATGCGCTAGTGGTGCTAGATTTCGTGCAGGTCCTGGAGACGAAGTGATACCAAATGGTGATCATACCATATCGGTCTCTTTATGCATCCGTTTTCAGCAGTTGGAATTTGTAACAAAAAAGAAACTGTTTATTGAGCGCGAAAAATGTATTTACGAACCTGAAAATATGCATTGTTTTGCAGAAGAGGCTAAAGGGTTGTGTGTTGCAGGTGTTGGTAAGCGAGCTTGAATAATTAGGTCGAAAAGAATGATTCTTGCCGATTAAAAAATCTACAGATGATTATCTGCAGGTGTTTACTTTCATTTTTCTTCTAGTATAACCACACCTCAGACTGTGGAGTAGGACATACAGGTGTGCTAAAGCTGTAGTTAAACTGCCATCATCACAGCTGTGCATCTGTCTTGCGACCAAAGCTCGAACACTCGCTCGTTGTAATACACGGTAACCCATATACTGTAGCATAGTGTGCAAGGTATATATAGGCTAATAATAAACGAATACGCCCATTAATTAAATAGATATATTTCTCAATGGTTACCGTAAATCAACGTTCTGATCACTGGCGACATTAACCTGTCATATGGGTATCTATTGTCTGGGTTGACACACACCAGCACAGGTCATTGAAATCTTCTGGCTATACTGTGATTTTATTGCTTACATTTAATATAATCTGATTCACTTTCACTTCTCAATCATAAATTAGGAAATGTATATCAATGTATAGTTATTAAATATGTTGAAAAACTATATTATTACAATTAGGCTACATCATTTACAACTGCAGATTTTGAATTTTATGTATGAACTACTGCAAACCACATTGAGGAGATGGAAATAGCAGTGTAGTTTCTGTAGCAAGTAGCCAACATTTTTATGTATCATAGGCCGATTTTTATACAATTCATTCATTCAATGTGTCAATTTCTATTTATAGTACAATTTCTGGATAGGCCTGCCGCATAGCAGAACATTTCACATGTATGCACGTCACTTTTCCCAAATGAATACAATTCTCCATAGAGCAGGATAACACACTGCACAGCATATACCACGCGTCATATAGCCCAATATCGGAAATTTTTAAATTGTAGCGTCAGATGATTTGTTGGCTGTATTGCGCATCTGTCCTCCTCAGACAGTTTCAGGTCATCAGTTAAAAAAATTGAAGTGACCGCATCTTATGTTGATTATTAACAATACAATTCGATATGCACTTACTTTACGTCGCTTCGGATAAAAATTTGGGGTCTGCCAAATAATTGTCATGCAGTGTAATTAACTAATGCCTAACCTACCCTCTTGCAAAGGCTAGCCTACTGTTAGACTGCTAGCATTCAAAACACGTAATTCCACAAAGTTTTCCTTCTTTTTTATATTAATTTTTTTAGCAATGCTGATGCCTTCATCAGTGACAGTATTATGACCTGTAATTCCTGTTAACACAAATGTACAAGTAATTGCTAGTTAGAGGATCAACTAGCAATCAGCTAGCAAGTTGTTAACAAATTCTTAACTCGTTGCAGCTTATCCAAAAATGATGTCAACCTGGGGTAATGTTTAAATTGGGTTAAATTGGGTACTATGCACTTAACTTAGTGCATATTTCCCAAATGGCCACACAAACAATCTTTTTGGCTGATTATAACACCACATGGATACATGTAAAACACTGTAAAATAAAAGCGTGCTGAGGTTTGTGGGACCCTCCCATTGGACACGGCTATTAGTCCTCAGTGCATAACACTGTCCTCTGCAGGCCATATTTTTGCCTTTGTCAGCCAAAATGGCGGTACAAAGCTGTGTCGCAGGACAGTTTCCGCACTCCACACAGCTCTGGTTAGATCCCACCCAACACAGCGAGCTTGCGTACGGTAAGAGTGAAACCCTATTTCTCTGTTTCAGAGACGGCACCTCCGCTTTCCGCTTCCCTTTCGACATAACCAATCAGCAGCAGCAGCTCCTCCTGAAGCTCCTCCCCTCTCCCCATGCCTCGCTCCTTCCTGGTCAAGAGCAAGAAGGCAGGATGTCACACTCCGCGCTGTGCGGAGGACAGGCGCCACTCAGTACCCGACCCGTGCGCCGTCGTGCTGTCGGAAAGGACACCATTTCCCAGAATCCCCTCTTCTAACGGTTACCCCGTTGTCATGGTTACGGAGACGGGCGACTCGCCACCTTCACACCTCTCACCCATGCTTCCTGTTGCACCTTGGTCTGCAGGTAGGTGTTTGAAATTAAACTCGAACCTTCACCCATCTACTGTGGGTGTTAAAAGCCCAGCTTCAGGATGCCTGATCGATGTTAATGTTTCCTCCCCGAACTTCACCTCAGGCCAGCCCAGGCAAGATGTGGACCCTCTCCCGGCCGGGTGGTCCCAGCCCCCCCCGAACTCCAGGGTCCCCCCGAAAGAGCGGGAGCTGGAGAGGCTGCTCAGCATGCTGCCGAACCCCAAACAGGGGGCTGGGGGGCGAAACGGGGGGGCAGAGGAAGTGGTCTGCACGCAACGCAGTGGGCTCAAATCAGTCCCCAGCCCCTGCCCTCTGTGCAGAAAGGTGAGCACAAACAGGATGGTTCACATGGGCCCCGCTGTACCAGCACCAGCAGACCTGCCCGCGTTCTCAGGCTGAAAGAACTGCCAATGAGCTGTTCTGAGCATTAGAAACGGTCATTGGCTCAGGCATGGAGCTGCACAGTCAGGAAGTTAGGGTCTCTACATGCAGCCTGGCTTCATTCGCTGTCACATGTTCTCCCTCAGATGCTCTCCTCTGCCGACGGTCTGGAGGCTCACCTGCACAGGTCACATGTCAGCTGGCTCACTCTCCCATTGGGCGCATACACCAAGGTCAATGACCAGACGTACGTCTTCAGGCCAGAGCTGGGGCAGCACAGCAGGGCCAAGGTGAGGCCAATGGACAATGTTTTTTCACCTAGAAACGATCACAGGCACCATTTCTAAAGTAAATAAAGGGTTAAAAGTGTTGTGATTTAGCTAAGCGCTAATTTTATTTTACTACCCTACAAGTCACAGAGAGCCAGTGAATCATCATAGCAGGGCTCAGTGCTGCTCAGAGTGGGACTATTTGCAGTGGTAAAGACGAGGTGTGTGTGTGTGTGAATGTGTGCACGTCAGGAGAGGAGTTTCAGCTGTAAGGAATGCGGGAAGACCTTCAAGCGCTCGTCCACCCTGTCCACGCACCTGCTGATCCACTCGGACACGCGGCCCTACCCCTGCCAGTACTGCGGCAAGAGGTTCCACCAGAAGTCCGACATGAAGAAGCACACCTTCATACACACAGGTAACACGCACGGCAGTAGAAAACAAGGAAGGACACACAAATGACATTGACGCAAATCACCATGAGTGCTACTAGCTCCCCCTTGTGGAGAATCTTCAGCCTGCTATATGTGAGTGAGTGTGTGAGTGAGTGAGTGAGTGAGTGTGTGAGTGAGTAAGTGAGTGAGTGTGTGTGTGTGTGAGTGAGTGAATGAGTGTGTGAGTGAGTGAGTGAGTGTGTGTGTGTGTGAGTGAGTGAGTGTGTGAGTGAGTGAGTGAGTGTGTAAGTGAGTGAGTGAGTGAATGAGTGATTGAGTGAGTGAGTGTGTGAGTGAGTGAGTGTGTGAGTGTGTGAGTGAGTGAGTGAATGAGTGATTGAGTGTGTGAGTGAGTGAGTGAGTGAGTGAATGAGTGTGTGAGTGAGTGAGTGAGTGTGTGAATGAGTGATTGAGTGAGTGAGTGTGTGAATGAGTGATTGAGTGAGTGAGTGAGTGTGTGAATGAGTGATTGAGTGAGTGAGTGTGTGAATGAGTGATTGAGTGAGTGAGTGAGTGTGTGAATGAGTGATTGAGTGAGTGAGTGAGTGTGTGAATGAGTGATTGAGTGAGTGAGTGAGTGAGTGAGTGAGTGAGTGTGTGAATGAGTGATTGAGTGAGTGAGTCAAGTCCACTAGGAGCTTCGCACTCGACCTCCACGTTAGCTAGCTCCCGTAACGGCTGCGTCTCGGTCTTTGTCTCGCCCAGGCGAGAAGCCCCACGTGTGCCAGGTGTGCGGAAAGGCCTTCAGCCAGAGCTCCAACCTCATCACGCACAGCCGCAAGCACAGCGGCTACCAGCCCTTCACCTGCGCCCGCTGCCACGCCGGCTTCCAGCGCAAGGTGGACCTGCGGCGCCACCAGGAGCTGCACTGCGGGTACTACCGCGCCGAGGACCCCGCCCAGCACATCGAGGCTCTGCAGCGCGCGCACCTGGGAGTGTGCTGAACACGCACTGAACACGCACCAGCGACACCAACACACGCCTCTCACACGCCTAACACTGAACACCACTGAACACACGCCTCTCACACGCCTAACACTGAACACCACTGAACACACGCCTCACACTGAACACCACTGAACACACGCCTCTCACACGCCTAACACTGAACACACACCTCTCACTGAACACCACTGAACACACGCCTCTCACACGCCTAACACTGAACACCACTGAACACACACCTCTCACACGCCTAACACTGAACACCACTGAACACACACCTCACACTGAACACCACTGAACACACACCTCTCACACGCCAAACACTGAACACCACTGAACACACGCCTCACACTGAACACCACTGAACACACGCCTCTCACATGCCTAACGGTGAACGCTGAACACCACTGAACACACACAGACCTGAATCAAGCGCACTGCGCAGTAACTGCCGGACCCCGAGAGTGCACAGCCCAGTCCCTGAACACGCACTCAATTATCACCAGTCTCTGAACACATAACTAATGTGGACTGAGTGTGCACAAGTGAAAGAGTCATGCAGTGACAGGCATTGCTGTTTACATCTGCTGTTTCTAGTGCATAGATGTGTTGTATGTTCAGACATAAACTGGAATGAAGGTGAGGTACACTCATTTGGGGGGAATACTTCAACCCATGCCTTAAGATGTTCATTTTTTAAATAAAAAAATATGGCTACCAAATTAATATTCTCTGAAAGATGAATATGGTGAATATTTATTAGTAATATAACAAGCAATGCCTTTTCACATTCTGCTGTAAAATTCTGCTGCACTTCTTTTTGTTTTTCAGGATAAATATGAATTTTCAAAAATATTTTAATGTTGTTTCTTTCTAAATCTTTGTAGTAAGAATTTATATTTATTTCTCTTTAATTAAGTGTTTTTTGTTGTTGTTTTGTTTATACAACCTGTTATGCCTGCTTCTACCAAGGATTAAAATGATGCAAATTTGCACAGTATGTGTGTTTGTCAACTGTCTATTATTGAGATTTATGTCACACATATGTATTATATGTAAATATAATCTTTTTGAAATATACAGTAACATGAAATAAAATTATACAGCCACCTTCTATTTTTGTTCACTGTTTTTGATTAATTAATATTAATGCACAGACATTAGCCACCGTGCGCTCACCCCTAGAAAGAATTACTGCCAAACCTCTTCATTTCAGACTTTTTAAAAATGTCAATGGTGATATCACTGGCCCAAAGATGGCAACAAAAGTTAAGCAATTTATAGAGCACACAGCCAAATTAAAATCCCCAATTTGAGAGAACTCAAATTCACGACACAAGTCACTCCCCAATAGACACTTTCTGCCAACCAGCAGCCAATCGACCCTACAGCTTACCCCTGCAAAACACCTGAAGCCGAGCAAGTCCGGGTTCGTTCTCTAATTGTGTCTGGGAGAAACCTTGATCAGTGCGGGAAGTTGCTTTAACGTGCCAGCAGGGGGCGATCTTCCACATCCCGGAACCCAGGGACACACAGAGGCGAGCGTAAAGGGGGCCTGACTCATTGTGGTCACCAAAGAACCCGTATCATTCATCGCGGAGCAGCGGGTTTCCAGCGTCCCGGCCAGATTTACGAGGTGCGTTCGGAGGGAAAGATGACTCGACCCAGATGACTCAGAATCAGTGGGCGTGCGTAAGGTCGAGAGCAACCATTCCCACGGTGGCTGAGATTCAGGTAGATCTAGACAGGAGATGTTTATCAGGGTAAGCATTTTCTCACCTTCGAGAGAAGCCAGCTCGCCAAGCTTACCGGCTAACACGCACGTCGCTTCACACGCGGGGTTCTGTTTGACTCGCTGCACTGAACTGGCAGCCGGTGAGGACAGCCAGATGGGTTTGATGCGAACGGTTCATTACATTACATTTACATTACAGGCATTTGGCAGACGCTCTTATCCAGAGCGATGTACAACAAAGTGTATAACCATAACCAGGAACAAGTATGACGAAACCCCTAGAGAGAAGTACCGGTCCAAGTGCAGGGAACAACCGCATAGTTCAACTTGGACCCTGAAGGTTAAACTAGACCTGAAGGTTCCTTTAGGCACGCGTTCTGAGGCTCTCACCATGTGACCAGGGAGCCGGGCTAGCAGCCCCTACGCCTTTTGCGAAGTTCCGCTGGATTTAGGGACCGCACAGTGAGTCCACAGAAACGGGAAATGACGGCACCCCCCCGCTTCAGCTCAGTCCCGCCGCCCCCCCCCCCCTCCCCGAATCAATGCACTTGAGCATTCCACCTCATCGTTCCGGAGGGAAGTGCGCCTCCTAGTGGCTTGCCAGTTCCAGTTTCAATCGAAACCCTACGTTCATAAGTCCTGCCACACGCAACTACAGCTTCTGGTCCTGAAAAGGCTAGAGACACAAAATGGCTGCTGGAAGGTCATTCTCACTGAAGAACAGGTTAGCTAGCTTGCAACTAACATATCAGCCAGCGTACGCATCAGTAAAATGGGTACAAATTTATATAGCAATATTAAGGGTTCCCAGACACTTTGCACGGGCAGCTACAGTTCTGACTAAGAGGATGTGGAATGCAAAACAAAAAAGACTGCTTTAAACAATGGACACTTTTTGGAAGTTTTTTTTATTTCATTTTAATTTTTTAACGTTTTTATTTTTTTTCTCCAAAAAATCCTGAGGTATTCACAATATAATGGCATTTATTTTGTTTGAAATATCAAGGAAATGAAAGACAGGGAAAATAAAATGGAGAGAAAAAAAAATCTGATGAACAGTAAAGCTGTACAATTTGAGAGAACCGTCTGAATAAACCGGATGTCAGAGACACAAAATGTTCGAAACAAAAAAGCTTTGAATTCACTTTCACTCTTTTTTTTTCTTGTAATCTTTAACAGAATTCATGCAAATTCATAAAATAACCACTTTAACAGGCCCCCTTCCCCTTCTCCAAACACTAGCTACATCCTCCACTAAAACGATTCCACCCAACACACACACGTTTTTTTAGCCTTGGGGCTAAATAGGGTTCTATTTGCTACAGAGTGCAGTATAAATATGTATCAAGCCAATTCACTCCCTGGAAACAAGGAAGCGGTTTCAGATTTTACACCCGAACACAACTCTGGCTTAATTCTATTCTATTACTGTTGCTGCTGTTGTTGGCATTCTGAGAGCATTCTGATGGAAAAAGTTCCAACAAAAATCCCCCCCCCCCCAAAAAAAAAAACATTCGAACAAAACACAATGAAAGGGATATTTGAGATATTTGTTTCTGTCAAACGAAAAAAGGGAGAGATGTATTTACACTGAAGTAAAGCACTACAGCTCTTCCTCGCATTAAGTTTGTTCTTCAGAAAGCCCGGAACGCGGACGCAGGTCAGGCGCGCGACAGAACAGCAAACGGAAGGACTGATCGGCCGGCCGGTCCTGAGCAGCTGCCGACCTTTTTTGAACACCGACAGTACACACGTGGCTGTCATGGTAACCAGACAGTCAGCAAACCCAGTCAGTGTGGCAGACAGCACGCTGAGGCGCCGAATCAGAGGACAGGAAATGAAGAAAGGAAGAGAAAGAGGGGTGGATGAAAGATTTGGGCGGGGGAGGGAGGGGAAGGAATGAATGGGAGGAGAGTTGTGCCTGTGTCTGATCTACCAAACCCACGCTCGTTGGGTGTCTTTAAACTGGTACTCATCTACAGTAATACCGCCCGCACACCCACGGTTCCAGAGCCAACACAAACGCCCATCTGTCTGTCTGTAATTAAGTGTTCATAACCTGGTACTGGGACATTTGGTTTCTGAGCAGAACAGTAATGCCAACAACAACAACAAAAACAACAACAACAAATTAACTGCTACTTCAAAGCGATTCTCGTTTGGCTTAAACACACACACACACACACACACACAAAAAAGCGTGTAGAACCAAAAAACATTCTCATTGGGAAACTTCTTACTGGAAAGAGTCAGCAAATGTTAAGATTTCGACCGTCTAAACCTCCTCTGTGTGGGGCACAGTTTACAGTGACCGATGAATAAAACTCAAAGCAAATGAAGTCTGCAGCTTCCATAGAATTCACCCCCCCCCCCACCCCACCCCCCGTCCAAACACACACACACTTCCTCACTCACTCACTCGCTCGCTCAAGGACACACACAGCTACCTCAGTGCAACATCAGTCACGACAACCGTCCATCACAAGGCGTTTCTACAACAGACAGCATACAGTAGTACAGCATTGGTGGAGCAAGAGATCTGGGCGGGGGAAAATGGGAGGTAACAGAAACGGCCCGACGAAAGGGGAAAGGAACTCAAAGGAACGGGGCGGGACAGACGGGGGGGGGGGGGCCACGCCCAGAAGGCGATGCCACGCCCAGCCAGGCCCCCCCTCCCCCCCCGCTCCGCTCACAACCGAAGAAAAAGACACACCTTTGTCCCCATGTTTCTGAAGGGGACGTTCCCCTGCCACACACCCCCCCACCCCCCCCCCCCCACCCCACCTCTGACTTTCTCAAGAAACATCAAACGCCTCCTTTTAATTTGGTGTAGTCTTTGCCCTGAACATAAAAATTTTTTTTAACAAATAAATAAGAAAATAAAACAATGGACCAAAACATATGAATGTAGCGCCTTTTGGTACACAATTCAAGACACAAAGACACCCTCCCCAAACACTCAAACGGATGCACTAAGAAAAATTTACACAAACACTTTCAAAGGACATGATAGAAAAAAAAAAGACTAACAAAAATGACAATTGGCATTCACATGAAACCAAATGACAAAAAAAGTAAATATATTGCAAAAAGCAGATTACAATAAGTTCAGAAGACATTAAAAGGCAAAAGTGTGTCTTTTCCTGTCAACAATTCAACATTTCCAAAAACAAAACAAAAAACAGAATATATAATATGTAAAAATTATAAATAAAGATAGAGTTTTGTGTGTTCCCCCCCCCCCAACCATAACCTAAAATCAATGGCAGTTACATCAGTGACAATAACATGCAATTGATATACTTACAGCATTGGACTAGCTACCCCAACTACCAACCCAGTCTAAACCCCAACCCACCCCAATACAATCCTTAAGTAAATCCTCAGCTCATTCAAAACACCTGTTGCGCCCTCCCGTCCTCCCTCTGTCTCTAGACTGGCCGAAAAAGCAAGTTTTCCACCAGACAGAGAAGAAGAAGAAGAAAACAAAACAAAACAAAACAAAAAAAACTTTAAATATTGTCACAAACTCCAAATTTCACCATACATGTGTATATACACGATGCGTCCGTAAGCACGCTCAGCGATCCGAATGACTGCATAGTGAAAATGATATTTGGTATACTTACAGATGGGGCCATGAGGAATACCTTCCCATCATGCACAGGGGCGGAACAGTTCAGTGCGGCCCAGAGGACACCCGGAGCGCCGGCTCGGCCTAACACCGTCGCCACGGTGACTCGGGGGGCAGGCACCCCGGCGGCATGTACTCCAAACCGCCCATGCTAACAGACCAGGGCTAATATTCAAAACCTTTTTTTCACCTGCTTGACCTTTCACACGGACCCACAGAAACGCACACGCACACGCGCGCGCGCGCAGAACCTGACCGAAAGGAGGCCGCGTGCCACAAAAACAGAAAAACAAAATGGCCGAAAGAATGAGGAGGGGCACGCAGCCAACCTTCCGTCAGGCGCTTTAAAAGCTTAAATAATAATAATAATAACAATAATAAAAATAGCCTACACACATACTGAATACTTTCTCAGGTGCGCGCGCGCGCGTGTGTGTGAGTGTGAGTTTCAGTGTGAGCGTGCACACCGGTACAGCCAGAGAGACGGGCGGCACCGCGAGGAGAGGGCTGCTAAGCTAGCACAGCTCCCCCAGTCGCGCAGCCAGGCTCAGGAGAGCCGGGCGTGTCTACGCGCTCAGAGACTCGCTCAGTGAACGCCTGCCTGTATGCGCAGCCGGTGCGTTTGGTGACACGCTGAAACGGGACCCCAGCAAGTGCCTCGCCACGTGGGGGGGGGGGAATATCTCTGAGAAACGGTCGCAAAAACGTGCCGGGTGTTTTCAACAACAACAAATTGGCTGAAATGCTCCTGAAATGAAACACCCGTTTCGGGAGGGTAATTTTCAGGTGATTTTGTCATGTCAACGGTAACCGCGAGTTACCGAAGCACAGGGCCAATCAGCTCGCGCCGGAGCGCGTGCGTAACTCTTTGGGTGGCGGGAATCACGAATCACATTTGGAGAAAAAAAAAGCCACTGACTGGGGTCTGCACGTTACTCACGGGTTCCTCACTAAGAAACCTGCACACAGGTGCTTCACACGCTCGGTTCTGCTCTGAATGGTAACAGCTTAAATTAATGAAATTGCGCAGCGAACGGACAGTAAAAAGGAAAAGAAGCGTTTCTCTCGGCTGAAGGAGACTGAATGCTCGACCGGGGGCCGTGTTAGGGCAGCCGCCTCTCTCAAAGTGTCCTCCACACAGGCACTGCTGAACCACAACGCCCCTTCCCTCCCTCGCTAGCTATAGCCAGATTTGTATATATATCATCATTGTAATAATAATAATAATCATAATAATAATAATAATAATTTCTTTTTTTTGTATTTGTTGTTGACACCTTTGGTGTATAATGTCACTGCCGTCACACTCCTCCCCCAGAGCTTCCTCTCCCTCTCTCACTGACTCTCCCTACAGGCCCACTCAGACAGAGACTGACCCACAGACAGACAGACCGACAGACTGACAGACAGACAGACAGACAGGCAGGTCCCAGAGCTGAGACCCGGTTTCCCAGAGCTATACTTTACTAAAGATGTGACACACATTCCAGTTGTGGTGGTGGTGGTGGTGAAGGTCGGGAAACTCCAGTTGTGGCTACCGTACGATGAGAACTCTAGGCCTCGCACGCACGCACGCACGCTCGCACGCTCGCACGCCTCCCACGCTGCCCCTGCCCTGTGAGGCAGCCGCGGGCCGAGGAGAGACAAGCGCTCACGTCAGTGAGGGAAGGCGGCCACTTTTTGTCGGAACGCGCCTCCATCTCAGTTACTGCTCTGAGCCTGGCCTGCTTAAAGGCCAGGGAAAGTATCAAAACCGCCGATCGAAAATATGTGTCTTTATATTGGGCATGCTAATTCATGTGACATCTAATCAGGGATAATCGTTTTAATCTCCATATTTCACACCAAAAGCTGGTACTCTACTCCTGCAATACTGAGGACACGCGTGTCCCCTCGTTCACACTGTGTTTTTAACGGACAGCAATCCCAGCATGCCCGGGGTTTAAATCACCTGGCTCTGTGACTGTGAGAGGAACAGCCCTGCCGGCCCCAGGGCAATGCCAGTCACAAGGCCGATTTGAGAACGGACCCCTGGGGGGAAGGGTCAGGTCCCCCAGGATGGTACCTGCGCCTGACACGGTGCGGCACGCCAAACCCGAAAATCAGAGGGGACCCGGGGCCGACGCCCGCGCGGGCGGGAGGGCAAAGGGCCAGGGCCGGAGTCAGTGTGGACGGACAGACGGACAGACAGACTCGAGCTACGGCTTCTGCATAGGGTGAGGTGTACGCTGCACGGGCTACGCGTGCAACAGATGTGTGGTTATAAGTTATAAGAGCACTACTTTCGCTAAATACTTACAGCGTATTCAGTTAATCTACGAATTCTCGTCAGAGCTCTTCCGCTCCATCCCGGTTAACGGTCGTTATCAGGCTTTGTATATATTTGGTCTTTGTACTGACATTGCATTACTTTCATTCATTTGGCTTTAAAAGTAAAATAAATTAATTGCTTTGGGGAAAACAAGAACGGACAGCAGCGTCTAAATCAACAGTAGCAGCAGTAGCAATACAATAAATAATCATTAAAAAAACCATCCAAAATCGATCACTACGAATATAAACAGCAATTAACAACAATAAAAAAAACAAAGTCTAATTCACTTCTGAACTCAAGCTGGTTTTAACACCACAAAAAAGCTTTTCAACAGCCTCAGGTGAACAACCCTAAAGCCCTAGAGTGTGTTACCCCTCTCTCTATACCCCTCAGCGTCTGTTACCCCTCTCTCTGACCCCCCAGAGTCTGTTACCCCTCTCTCTGTACCCCTCAGCGTCTGTTACCCCTCTCTCTGTACCCCCTCAGCGCTCACTGTTTCTCTTCCACAAACAAACAAAAAAAAGCTTGTAACCTTATCTCACAACCTACCGCTTTTAAATCCCTCTTCTGTTTCCATAAACTTCTTCTCCACAGACCTGAACTCTCGTTTTACCATCCTCCGTCGTCCTTCCATCTCACGTTCGCTTCTCCTTTCCCCTCCAAAAACCTGTCCTCTCTGACCGGTCCAACGTTCCTGCCCGCTTCCTCCTCTCTGTCTTTTCAACTTCCGTGTCTCTCAGTCCACCTCTTGATGTCCCATCCTAAAAAAACCCTAATTTCTCTCAGTTCACATCCCCACTTGCATGACAACTTGCTTTAGCCTCGCGTTCTGACTTCCCTGACACGCCTCTTCCTCATTCAGTGCCATCTCTCTGGTGATAAATTTGGTTACTGTGTAACATATTAGCATCAAGGCCGGCTCCATTTTGGCTCGAGACGCTGGTGGTTTCCAGAGAACGGGCTGTTTGTGTAGCAGGAGTAACGCACGCGAGCCCGCGGTAGAGCGAGACCCAGCGTTCTCCAGCTCCGCCGTTTCAAAACTTTGGCTTTGGCAAAAACAGAAGTAAACAACTTAAAAGTGGCTCGCTTCTTTAAACGCGAGCTTGAAGAGAAACAGGAAATGCACAGGAACAGAGGGAGGGAGGGAGGGAGGGTTAGGGAGGGGAGAAGAGGGTGTTCCAGGGATGCACTGAGTTCCCCTCCCCTCTCTCCCGTTCCCATTAGCGAAGGAACCCCCCTCCTCCCCCCCCTCCCCCTCTCTCTGGCAGACAGGAGAGGCTCTACTCAGGTGTATTACTGCTGAACTCTCATACCCTTCTCGCTGTCGCCTTCCCCTCTCCATCAGCCCTCAGCTGGAGGCACGCTGGCCTTTCAGAACACCAGTCCAAACATTACCCCTCCAATCTCCCATAATTCCACCCTTCCACTCCTCTCCACCGGGGAAGACTCCAGCTGTCTTTTTAGTCAACATCCGTTTTGTCCACCCCCTCTCTTTTCCCAACCACCTTTCTGCAGTCTTTCACTTCCTCTATCCTTCCCAGCAGTCTCTGCACGTGATAAAAAGCCATCCTGACACGACAACACACTCCTTCCCTGCAGAGCTCAACAAAAACCTAATTTTTTTTGCAGTTTATTATTTTTTTTCCAAAACAGCTTTTCTTAAAACATTGTAATAAAAAAAAAAAAACCCACACATGACCTATGTTGTGAATAAATCATTTAAAAAAGTGACCACAACTACTGTGGCACCAGTACGTCATTAGTTAGATTTGAAACTACCATTATCCAGATTATAAACCTATTCTACGCTACGTCCCTACAGTCGCTCAAAGATTTCATAATAACGCTACCAACCCATCTCTCTCCACATATGTGACCATTTCATTTCAGCCTAACAACCTCAAGCTAAATATTGCACAATGTGATATGTGTATCTGTGTACACACTGTTCTCTTTGTGGTCTGAGTGACCTTGTTTAACACACCTGCGTCAGTATGTGTGTGTGTGTGTGTTCGTGCATGTGCGTGTGTGTGTGTGTAACACAGATTCTGACTGCGTGTTGAGTGTGTGGGTGTATGTGACTGTGTGTGAGATGAACACTCATGCGATTAAGAGAACTACGACGCTCCAGGTACCTGAGTGTCAGTCTTTTTGACAGCCCACGCTAACTAGATCTGCCCATCGGTCTGTCCGTCTGTCCATCCTGGTACACACTGGACACCTGTGTCAGGTCTGTCCATCTCTCTGTCTTTCTGTGTGTATCGGTGGTATGTGTGTACGTGCGTGCGAGGATGTGTGTGTGTGTGTGTTTGCGTCTGTGGGTGTGCGTAAGAGTGCGTGTTGAGTGTGTGTGTGCATGCGCGTGTCTGTGGGCATGCGTGAGAGTGCGCGAGCGTGCACGTGCGTGCGTCTGTGGCCGTGTGTGAGAGTGAGTGTGTGTACGCATGCGTGTGCACGTCAGCGCTCCCCCCCCCCCATCCCCCTCCCCCTCCCCCTCAGTCTGGGTGTGGGCCAGGTCGTGCGGGCGGGCGCGTCTCTCTCTCTCCCTCTCTCTCTCCCTGTCTCTGGCTACCTGCTGAAGAGGGAGTGGAGATGATGCTGGGTGTAACACTGGCTGCTCCGCGGCGACTCGGTGCGCTCCATCACGCCCTGGAACCAGCCCGCCACGTCCACCTCCAGCACCTCGTAGCGCCGGATGAAGCTGTGCTCCTGCCGCCGCGCGGGACACACACCAGGGGAGCGGTTAGCGCACGCAGCGTACCGCAGGACACACACCAGGGGAGCGGTTAGCGCACGCAGCGCACACGCCAATACACAATCAGGACACAGCAATAAAGACTGAAACCAACACACACGGTATAGCAGCAAAGGTGGGAACTAACACACATGGTATAGCAGCAAAGATTGGAAATATTACACATGGTATAGCAATAAAGATGGGAACTAATGCACATGGTATAGCAGCGAAGATGGGAACTAATACGCATGGTATAGCAGAAAAGATTGGAACTAATATGCATGGTATAGCAGAAACGATGGGAACTAATGCACATGGTATAGCAGAGAAGATGGGGACTAACACACATGGTATAGCAGCAAAGATGGGAACTAATGCACATGACATAGCAGCAAAGATGGGAACTAACACGCATGGTATAGCAGCAACTATTGGAACTAATACACATGGTATAGCAGCGAAGATGGGAACTAACACACATGGTATAGCAGAAACGATGGGAACTAATGCACATGGTATAGCAGCGAAGATGGGAACTAATGCACATGGTATAGCAGCGAAGATGGGGACTAACACACATGGTATAGCAGCAAAGATGGGGACTAACACACATGGTATAGCAGCAAAGGTGGGAATTAATACACACGGTATAGCAATAAAGATGGGAACTAATACACATGGTATAGCAGCAAAGATTAGAAATATTACACATGGTATAGCAATAAAGATGGGAACTAATACACATGGTATAGCAGCAAAGGTGGGAATTAATACACACGGTATAGCAATAAAGATGGGAACTAATACACATGGTATAGCAGCAAAGGTGGGAACTAATGCACATGGTATAGCAGAAAAGATTGGAACTAATACGCATGGTATAGCAGAAACGATGGGAACTAATGCACATGGTATAGCAGCAAAGATGGGAACTAGCCCGCATAACAAGAGTTCACTGTTTAGCTTTAGTTGTTTGCATACTGAACTAACAGAGTTTGGGACCATTTAGAAGCATACAGACAGAAGGTCTAGTCTGGGAACACCCTGCAGTGTGTTAGCATTGCCCCAGAGATGCATCAGAGACTGAGGGGTAAAAACAGGAGATGCTTACGAGCAGCTTGTGGTATTTTGGCCTTTTTCTGTGATCCTTTGTGAGGCTGGAGAGAGTGAGAGACAGATGTGATCAATAACACCATGACAGGAGTATTTTTCACAGGCAGTAACAGTAACCCTCATCTCAAAATATAAAATACAAATATAACAAATATAAATACAGTACAACTTCAAAATATGTCCTTTAACTGATCCGCATACCCAATTATAGCTAATTGTAACATAACATGACATAACATAATGACGAGGACAGGCCATTCAGCCCAACAATGCTCGCCATTTTCCTGACTAAATTGTACCTAGTGCTCTGATTACCTTACAGACTAGACAGTATCCAACACCGTATCAAGCCTGGTCTTTTAACTTGTACGCGGTAATTCTCTTTGGTATACTGAACCGTTTCAGACGAAAACGACCTTTTAGTTTCACGAAACTACATTCTATTAACCAAGTGGATTTGCTGCAACCTGAGACCATCATTCAGACACACACGGATTTTCCAGATGTACAGGGGTATGGGCAAATTGAGCGTCACAGTGCATGGATGGAGTGTCTTAGTGAGGGTGTCAATGTGTAACTGAGCAAGGGTAGAGGTAGCCTGAGGGAGTGAATCCTTGTGGATGGGTGCCAATGTAGTTCAGTGCTTAGAAGAACTGGGCTTGTAACCCAGAGATTGCAGGTTCGATTCCCATGTAGCCCAGTGCAGGCATTACATTACAGCAACAAAGGCACCCCAGGGCGCACGTATCACCACATATCCAGCTTCATAAACTGACACAATGTAAATACGTATGTCACCCTGGACCAGAATCCGCCCAGCATAAATGGGTGGAGGTACAGTGAGCCTGTGTGTGCCACTACACCCAGCTGGAGGTTGTCTTATTGCGTGTGCCCAATGCTTAGCATAAGCTAGTTAGCATATGGGTGCCTGCTGGTGGAGAGGGTGAACGGGTGTAGATGGTATGTCTGAGCGCATATTTGGGTGGCGCGCGGGTGGAGAGAGTGAACGGGTGTAGATGGTATGTCTAAGTGTGTATGAGGGTGGTGCATGGGTGGAGAGGGTGAACAGGTGTAGATGGTATGTCTAAGTGTGTATGAGGGTGGTGCATGGGTGGAGAGGGTGAACAGGTGTAGATGGTACTGAGCGCATATTTGGGTGGCGCGCGGGTGGAGGGAGCGCCTCACCAGTCTTTGACGAAGGACTGGAAGTCGAGGGAGAAGCCCATGCTCAGCGGGAGCAGGGGAGGGTCCTCCTGAAGCACTTTGGTCAGGACCTCGAAATCTGTCTTACAGTTCTTGTAGGGGAACTGCCCCGTGGCCAGCTCCACCTGCAGGAGAGACGGAGGCATTACACCCTCAGCCTCAACCCCCACGGAGGCTGACACTCACAGTTATGTGCTCAGAGCTGGGATGCTGGAGCGAAGACACAGAGACACGGACGGACAGACACACGGACAGACAGACAGACAGAGACAGACAGACAGACAGACAGACACACAGATGGACAGACAGATCGACAGACACAGACAGACAGATACACAGACGGTCAGACAGACAGACAGACAGACGGACGGACGGACGGACGGACGCTCACCAGAGAGATGCCCAGGCTCCACACGTCCGCTCTGATGTCATAGTCAGGCTTGCTGGGGTCAGGCGGGTCTATTCTCTCAGGCTGAGGAGACACATCAGCAAACCCAGCATTTTCACCATTAGACATGCCAACACCAACCCCACACGCTGAACACCAAGGTCAGAAACACACGCAGTGAGGTGCTCAGTGTTAGAACTACTATTGGACTCATATGTAGGGAGCATGTTTGTGTGTGTGTGGGTGTGTGTGTGTTTGAGAGAGAGAGAAAGCCAATGCTAGAGGAAGAGATTGGAGAGAGGGAGCGAGTGATAGGAAGGGAGAGAGAAAGAGATTGGAGAGAGGGACAGTGTGTGAGAGAGAGAGAGAGAGAGAGAGGGAGAGTGTGTGAGAGAAAGAGTGTGTGAGAGAGAGAGAGAGAGGGAGAGCATGTGAGAGAGAGAGAGAGGGAGAGTGTGTGAGAGAGAGAGAGAGAGGGAGAGCATGTGAGAGAGAGAGAGAGAGAGAGCGTGCGTGCGTGTGAGAGAGAAAGAGAGAGTGTGTGTGTGTGAGAGAGGGAGAGTGTGTGAGAGAGAGAGAGAGAGGGAGA
Organism: Anguilla anguilla; assembly: GCF_013347855.1. Lineage (NCBI taxonomy): Eukaryota > Metazoa > Chordata > Actinopteri > Anguilliformes > Anguillidae > Anguilla > Anguilla anguilla. The sequence goes on along the minus strand of NC_049202.1, from coordinate 68,119,297 downwards.
GCGTGTGAGAGAGAGAGAGAGGGAGAGAGTGTGAGAGAGAGAGAGAGAGGGAGAGCATGTGAGAGAGAGAGAGAGGGAGAGAGAGGGAGAGCGTATGAGAGAGAGAGAGAGGGAGAGAGTGTGAGAGAGAGAGAGAGAGGGAGAGCATGTGAGAGAGAGAGAGAGGGAGAGCGTATGAGAGAGAGAGAGAGGGAGAGAGTGTGAGAGAGACAGAGAGAGGGAGAGCATGTGAGAGAGAGAGAGAGGGAGAGAGAGGGAGAGCGTATGAGAGAAAGAGAGGGAGAGCATGTGAGAGAGACAGAGAGAGGGGGAGAGCGTGTGAGAGCGTGTGTGTGTGAGAGAGAGAGAGAGAGAGAGAGAGCATGTGAGAGAGACAGAGAGAGGGAGAGCATGTGAGAGAGGGAGAGCGTGTGTGTGAGAGAGGGAGAGCGTGCGGGCGTGCGTGTGTGTGTGTGTGTGTGTGTGTGAGAGAGAGAGAGAGAGAGAGAGAAAGAGAGAAAGCGTGCGGGCGTGCGTGCGTGCAGGGCGGGTCACTCACAGCCATGTACGCAGCACACCCCGCGCTGCGGGTCTTGGCCTTGGAGTCGACGAGCCGGCCGCTGATGCCGAAGTCGCACAGCTTGATCTGGCCCTTGTCGTCCAGCAGGATGTTGGAGGGCTTCACGTCCCGGTGGATCACCCCGTGCTTCTCCTTCAGGTACAGCAGCGCTTTCACTATCTGCAGGGGTCAGAGGTCAAAGGCCCGGTCAGAGCTTCCCTCCAACAGAGAGAGACACAGAGAGAGAGAGAACAAGCAAGCGAGAGACAGACAGAGCAAGAGAGAAACAAAAAGAAGGAAGATGGTAGGATGGTAAATGGACTGCATTTATATAGCGCTTTTATCCAAAGCGCTTCACGATTGATGCCTCTCATTCACCCATTCACACACACACACTCACACACCAACGGTGAAAGGCTGCCATGCAAGGTACCAATCAGCTCGTTGGGAGCAATTAGGGGTTAGGTGTCTTGCTCAGGGACACTTCGACATGCCCAGGGCGGGGGATCGAACCGGCAACCCTCCGACTGCCAGACAACCGCTCTTACCTCCTGAGCAATGTCGCCCCCTGATGGAAAGAAAGCTCATGACAGAGAGAGCAGGAGAGAGGCGGGGAGAGGAGGACACGGATCGGAAGACAGGGACTCACCGCCACGGTCATCTTCCCCAGGATGCGCTCGGGAATGGGGCCCTGGATCCTCTTCTTCAGCTTCTCCGCACACGTTCCCATCAGCTCCATGGCGATGAACACGTCCGTCTGTGGGGGGGGAGGTGTGACATCACTGCGCGTCCCCTGCGCTCCAGCCCTCCGGCCGGCACAGAGCAGCACGGACTGCTCTTTCATGTGTTTCTCCATTATAATTACACACCACCAGGGACTGAGACATGACACACGTGTGTGTGTGTGTGTGTGTGTGTGAGCATGCGTCTGTGTGTGTGTGTGTGTGTGAGCATGCGTGTGTGTGTGTGTGTGTGTGTGTGTGTGTGCACGCGCGCATGTGTGTGTGTGTGTGTGTGAGCATGCATGTGTGTCTGTGTGTGTATGTCTGTGTGTGTGTGGAGTGTATAGCAGTGTACAGTAATGTGTGTGTGAGCACGTGTGTGTGTGTGTGTGGAGTGTATAGCAGTGTACAATAATGTGTGTGTGTGTGTGTGTGTGCGTGTGCGTGCGTCCGTGCGTGCGTGTATACACAAAACAGTGGATGGTGGAGACTGACTCCAGCTCTTGGACAGCTGGAGGGTGAACAGGTTTTCGCGGTTAGTTTCACGGTATCCGTGTCCTGTGCAGAACACTGGCAGCTGACGCAGTTCCCTTACATTGGTGACTATGGCGCCGTAGCACTGTATGATATAGGGACAGTCGTGACTCTTCAGGACCACGTCCAGATCCATCAGGATCCTCTTGTTCTCGTCCTTGTTGCCTGTCCTTCGCATTTGCTGCGGGAGACACAAGCCATGGGGCTGTTATCATCGTCGTCATAGCAACAAGCCGCTGTGAAATTCTGACTTCTGTCAGACGAAAACACACACACACCCACAGTAAATCAGAAAAGGAATCGGGCGCAGCCAGGAGACCGGCAGTTACCACCGGACGTGACGCCCATTCCCAAGCGCAAGAGGACGCGCGTGAGGCGAAGGCTGTCGTTCGGCCTTAATTCATCAACACGGCGAATAATGATATCAGGGAAAAGCAGCCGGAATACAGGAAAGGCCTACGTCATAAAATAGGTAGGATGGGTCCAAATGAGTCCATTTTCTGAACTGGGTGTGATGCCACTCTCTCACACGCCTCCTCTCTCTCTCTCTCTCTCTCTCCCTCTCCCGCTCTCTCCCTCCCTCTCTCTCTCCCTCTCCCTCTCCCGCTCTCTCCATCTCTCTCTCTCTCTCTCTCTCCCTCTCCCTCTCCCTCTCTCTCTTTCGCTTGTGTGAATGCAACACTGCCATTGTAAGATTTCAGGGCTGTGCTTCGGGATTACACTAACACAGTACCTCACAGTATTTAACTGTGAAAAATCTGAACCTGTAACATCAGCACATATTTAACTAAAAAAGTTATCAATGAGTTTTTGATGACATTTTTCATTAAATAAATGAAATAATTAATAATAAAAAAAAATGTGTTTTGTGTTTCCCTTGCCTAATATTACATTTTGTCTAAAGATCTGAAACCATTCAGTCTGACAAATGTGCAATAATAGAGGATATCAGGAATAAAATACATATTTATTTTCACAGCGCTGTAGGTTGGCTTTGAACAGCCACACTCTTGAGTATAGTCAAGTCGCTATACATGAATGGTGTTCTTTTCCCTCTTTCTAAGCAAATAAAATAAGTAATCATTAAACTGTTAGGAGGACCACACTTAACTACTCTGCTCAAAGACAAAATAGGTTACACCATGTAATTAAGGGTTTGGCTGGGAAGAAAAAAGCAAAGCAGAACAAATACTAACAGAAATCTGCTCTGGTGAAATTCATTTTTCCCCTCTTTCAAATCTGCCCATCCTTTGCCTTTTCCCTTCATACATGTTCCTGCAAATCATGATCTTCCAAGCACTAAGTCCATATCGGGTGAACCTATCCTGTCAACACACTACTGTATAACCTAAACCACTACAAAATAGCAAAGATATATATAGAAATACATTGATAAGTGTATACACGGCTGACTTCCTGCTTTCTCTGTGTTGCTATTGGCTGAAGTCCGGCGGGTGAGGGAATCACCTTGACGGCGATGACGTGTCCGGTCTTCTTGAAGCGCACTTTGAAGACCTGGCCGCAGGTGCCACTGCCAATCTCCTCCTCATTAATCAGGTCACTCACCTCCGCTGGGTACCGCTGGGGAGACATACACCACACAATCACCACACAAACACTACACAATCACCACACAATCACTACACAATCACCACACAAACACCACACAATCACCACACAATCACCACACAAACACCACACAATCACCACACAATCACCACACAATCACCACACCACACAATCACCACACAAACACACACCACACAATCACCACACAAACACCACACAATCACCACACAATCACCACACAATCACCACACAAACACCACACAATCACTCAGCACTGTATCCCTCTCACACACGCACACACACACACACCACACAATCACTCAGCACTGTATCCCTCTCTCACACACACACACGCACACACCCACACACCAAACAATCACTGAACACCGTTTCTCTCTCACACATGCACACAAACACACACACAATCACTGAGCACTGTTTCTCTCTCACAAACACACATCACAGAGTTACAGGTAGACGACCATACCGATTACAATCACACACTGCACAACCAACCACACAACCTGTGACTCACACAGGCATGTATGCGTATAACATGCAAGCTCTAACCTGTCCATCAATCTTAAGATATCCGGTCTGCTTCATGATCTCCTGCAGCTTCTGGTCAATCTCCGCACTAACAACACACCAGAGAAAGAGGCATTAGACACACATACACACGCACACGCACAAAAGCACATGCCCACACACACACCTCATTACAAACCCACCGGGCGACTGAGCGCGGACACACTAATGTGCGTCCGCATAGGTTTTGTGCATACACGGCTGCCAGGTTTGTGTGTTTCATGTTTGTGTGTGCACGTATATTTGTATGCAGGAATGTGTGTTAACGTGTTTGTTTGTCCAGGCTCTTACTCTGGCTGTAGGGTGTGTGTGTGTGTGTGCATGTGTGTGTGTGCATGCATGTATGTGTGTGTGTGTAACTCACTACTCCAGGCTCTTCTGCAGGCTGTAGGGGTGTGTGTGTGTGTGTGTGTGTGAGTGTGTGTGTGAGACTCACTTCTCCAGGCTCTTCTGCAGGCTGTAGGGTGTGAGTGTGTGTGTGTAACTCACTTCTCCAGGCTCTTCTGCAGGCTGTAGGGTGTGTGTGTGTGTGTGTGTGTGTGTGTTGGTGTGTGTGTGTGTAACTCACTTCTCCAGGCTCTTCTGCAGGCTGTAGGGGGTGTGTGTGTGTGTGTGTGTGTGTGTGTAACTCACATCTCCAGGCTCTTCTGCAGGCTGTAGGGAGTGTGTGTGTGCCTGCATATGTGTGTGTGTGTGTGTGTGTGTAACTCACTTCTCCAGGCTCTTCTGCAGGCTGTAGGGGGGCGTGTGTGTGTGTGTGCCTGCATATGTGTGTGTGTTGGTGTGTGTAACTCACTTCTCCAGGCTCTTCTGCAGGCTGTAGGGGGTGTGTGTGTGTGTGTGTGTGTGTTGGTGTGTGTGTGTGTGTGTGTGTAACTCACTTCTCCAGGCTCTTCTGCAGGCTGTAGGGGGTGTGTGTGTGTGTGTGAGTGTGTGTGTGTAACTCACTTCTCCAGGCTCTTCTGCAGGCTGTAGGGTGTGTGTGTGTGTGTGTGTGTGTGTGTGTGTGAGTGTGTGTGTGTGTGTGTGTGTGTGTGTGAGTGTGTGTGTGTAACTCACTTCTCCAGGCTCTTCTGCAGGCTGTAGGGTGTGTGTGTGTGTGTGTGTGTGTGTGTGTGTGAGTGTGTGTGTGTGTGTGTGTGTGTGTGTGTGTGTGACTCACTTCTCCAGGCTCTTCTGCAGGCTGTAGGGGTGTGTGTGTGTGTGTGTGTGTGTGTGTGTGTGTGTGTGTGTGTGTGTGTGACTCACTTCTCCAGGCTCTTCTGCAGGCAGTAGGGGGGCGTGGGCAGGGTCAGCATGTTTCGGGGGCGGCTGGGGTAGGAGTGGTGCTGGGGCGAGTTCTCCGATGACGAGGAGCGGCTGCCGCCGTCGTTGGCCAGGGGGAGCTGCAGAGCTGGGGCGGGCAGAGAGGGAGGTCAGGACCGCGCAGAGTACAGTCACAGCCTCAGGAGACTCGCTGCGTTAGTACAGGGGCCCGCAAGAGCAGCAGGGCCAGGGGCCCCGCAAGAGCAGCAGGGCCAGGGGGCCCCGCAGCGCCCACTACAGGCTCACAGGAAGCCCTGCACAGCCACACCTGGGGCCGCGGCAGCCCAAACACAGAGAGGCCAAGACTCCAGTCACGGTGCAAACAGGT
>NC_049202.1:68088713-68108713 GCF_013347855.1 Anguilla anguilla | reverse complement strand
ATAAAAAAATATCACGATATTGTCATGTGAAAAACCGTGAAAAACGATACAAGTTTTCACATTTTTGATTTTATGTTTGTAATTGTTTTTGAAGAGACTGTAAAGGTAAGTCCGTGAATGGCTTCAGACTGCATTGTATGGGGTTATCAGGGTCCATATTAAGCATGAGCAACAGTATGAGAAACTGCATGGCAATTATCGACTTCAGCCTTAACATTTCCATCAGTTCCTATGTGCGGACTGGCTGGGTGGAGTTACATGTATTACCGGGCTCTGAGATACTGGGTCCAGGCCCTTCATGACATGAGATTTTTATTTTTTATTATCTAGCTCGCTAGCTTAGGTTTGGCTAGCAGGCTTGGGTGTTTAGGCAGGTGTAGCGCAGACCCGGGGCGGGTGATCGACGCCGTAGTCTGTCGACGCTTGACGACAGGCCCTGACACCGAGCGCCCTGTCACGGTGAGCGAAGGCTGGTTAGCAGAACGTCTGCCCCCAGGTCCGCCGAGTCTGTTCTGCTCGGTAGCTATTATGCTAGCCAGCTATTTTTAGCGATCAGAATTTCTGAAGCCTAGCCCTCCGCCATTCGCATCAGACAGAGGTAGTCACGCAAGCCCTGCATGTTCACTTATTTGCGGGTGGTGTGTTTTAGGAGGAGCTGAGGGGCGAAGTGGGCTAGAAGGACACCCCCTACCACGCCCATACCGTGCTGAGATTTTTTGTTCCCCCCCCCCCCCCCCCCCCATATGTATTTTATGCCTGATTTGAAATGTGTGTTATTACAGCTACTGACAGCACTTTGAATAAATATTTGATGGATGTGTAGAAGATAATTTAGGGTTATTTCAACAATTTTCTGCCACTTTACAATCACTTTGATCTCCTTCACCCCCCACCTGTGAGTGAGGCAGGCAGCAGGCTGACCGCATTGGGAACTCACTTTGGGCAGCGCAAGGAAATGGGAAATAAAATAAGTTGAATGCCAGATAGTAGAGGACGGTTCTACTGCAATTTAAGTGTCCAACTCTTCCTTGTCACAAAAATATGCCAATTCAATTTTTTTTTTTTAAATGAAATGCTTTTTCAAGAACAAAGACATTAAAACATTCTCATTAGGCATTCACAACCCCTATCCTGGTCTTGGCTGATCAATTACTTCTGCGCCCCACGTTGGTTAATTATTGCCATTTCGTGTCAGCTTGTTTATTTCATTTGTTTGTTTTTTACTCTTTTAATTTAATATGCAATTGCCTTTCCCGCGGTTACTCCCTTTTTTCTGTTCAGATGAAGTATTGGCTATTAAGAAGAGCCAACCATGCTCTAAATAAAAATGTGTACACCACAACGCTGCCTCATTCCTTCTTTATTACAGACTAAAATAGCCCGTTTTCTCAATTTCATTTTTCAATTGTTGGACCCCATGCTATATAAGATTTAGCCTATAATGTATTGTGTGTAAACCTCCTAATAGTCTTGTAGTCTCTGCCATAGCGTAGTTACGCAACAAAGTCTATGAGGTATGTTTATTATCAGCAGGCTATAGGCATTACAATAAAAGGTCCACCGGTTTTACATTATTTTTATATATACAGATTTATAGCCGAATATAAGGCCTGCTACCTGCTCTCGCGTACTGTTGGAGGCTTCATAGGCGGGACGGTCAAATGTTATACATGCGATGGTCATTAACCTAATTAGGGATTAGACCAAAAAGACCCAAAAGAGAGATTAAATAACTTCAGGGGATACGTGACAATTCAAAAGTCCCAAAACACCTCAATAACGAGGGACGAGTGAGAGAGAGAGAGACAAGTGAAAGCTTTGACAACAGGCCCTGAAGATGCAAGATGTGTCCGACCCCCCCCCCAAGCCAAACTTGCCTACTACAGCCAAAGTTTGTTCAGCTTGAGCAGGCTATTGCAAATGAATGTGTTTTCAGCTGTCCATTGTGCAATGCAGGACTGCACTCTTTCTATAAGTGCAAGTGGACTTGGCGAAGTAGACACTTCTGTAACAGTATCCAGCTCCTACTGCGATAGCTATCAATCAATGTCCAAATCTAATGCTATCATCATATCACCAAGCCGTAGTGTACACATGCACACATACAGGCATGTACACACACACACACACATAGGCACACGCACGCACACGCACACACACACACAGGCGCACACACACACACGCACACACACAGGCGCACACACACAGGCGCACACACACACACACACACACGTACACACACACACACACACACACACACACACACAGGCGCACACACACGCACACACACACATCTGTAGACAGCTACACAAAGTGCAGTGGGCATCCATAAGCACACGTTACAGTGGTGTGCGTCCTGGGGGTGGACGGTGGCGGGCAGCACCTGCTGCAGGGCACACGCCCAGCCTGCCCTCTCCTGAACCCCTGGAGGAGAACCGCCCCGCCGCCCCGCCGCCCCCCAGCCCCGCCGCGGCGAGGCGGCCAGAAAAAAAAACGCCACGGGAAGGACAGCGCAACAAAGCTGCGATTCAAACGCACGCCGCCGCCGCCATTTTTTAAAGCCACATTATAATCAGCCGTTTCCAACCTTCCGGCTCACCGGTCCTCCTGAGCCGCACCTAAACACTGCCACAATAAATCCAGTCAGACAAAAAAACGCCATTTTCCACTGTGTCAGAAGTCAGAGAGACAGAAAGACAGATAGACAGAGAGAGAAAGAGAGAGAGAGAAACAGAGAGACAGAAAGAAGGAGAGAGAGAGACAGAAAGAGGGAGGGAGGGAGGGAGGGTGGGAGAGAGAGAGAGAGAGAGAGCCGAGTTCCGTGGTTTCAGAGGTCACACTAGCTTCAGAAACCTGCCTTCTCAAAACACAGGCCAAGAAAATGCAGGTTTTAAAGGAAAATGATATTATTAACAGACACACAATGCAATTCAACAGTTCATACATTATGTGCATACATCAGCGGCTAACACGTGATGGGTATAAAGGTATTACTATGAAAAAATAATTGTGTAAAATTAGACAGTGGCAGTGATGTGGGAACCTACATTTTGGACAGTTATTTAAGCTGAGCTACATTTTGGTTAGCTTGCCAATTATTCAGTAATGAGGCAGCTAGCCAAGTTTTGTGCAGGTGTTGAATCAATGCATCAGATTTTTTTTAAATGCCGTTCCCTCCAGTGCTGGTGGAATGTTCAGCCGATCTGGTCGGGTGTTTACAGCACATGCTCACAGCAAAAACCAAAAAGAGTGCAACTTAAAATAAGCTCATCAACCAACAATGTTATGGTTGTTGGGGGTGGCCAGAGAAACCATATTTTTTTATATTTTGCATTTATAGGGTAACTTCATGGGAGCCCTGCTAATTAATTTGTTTCCTTAGACTATCCAAAAGTATGCATGTTCAGCAAATCTAGAGACATATCTGAATGGAGCAATATACCTGCAATTTTTTTTTTCCCGTGTGAAAAATAAAAATGCAGAATCCTGTGTCAAATGAACAATACTAGAAACAGGCTACTGAATAAAGCGGGTAAGAGAATGAAAAAGTCTACACAAAAATGACCCCATTCAGCCGCACACCGCTGACAGCCAGCGCCCGTTCCACTGGTGGAAAAATGACCGCCCCGCCACTGCAGGTGAGGGGTGTGCCCTAACCCCATTCGGGGGGCCTCCTTTCGCAGCAGACAGGATTCCGAAGGCAAATGTGTTTTTTAAAATTGTTGATCTTTAAATGGCGCAGAGTCCAGATGTTTGCATAGTGTAAAGATAATCGGTTAAAGAGCGCATACAGCTACGTACACTGCTGTTCTCTGGTGCACTGCTGTTCACTGTGTTTCCTTTCTTAAGCACAGGAATCATAGTGAGGAATGTCAATAGCCAATCGGCAAGCTAGCTAGTTTTGGTCACTTCCACATTATGCTATATTTATGGGCAGGTGACATACGGTACACAGCTAAGAAGCTAGAGGCCAAGACAAATGTATGCAGCCAAGATACATTTATGAAATTTCCCCACTGTTTTCAATGGACAGAACAAATCCTTTAGCACCACACAGAACCTTTCTAAAAAATATATATATATATATATATTTTTTTTTAACACTTTAAGCGCAGTCCAATACAATGGCAGTGTTATTAAGCTATCACCTGCGCTTGTTTGTGGTCCTGCTTTTCTACACTTTAGGTGGCCGGTGTGGTGGGAGCACTTGAAGAGTCACATGGGTGAAATCTATGAATAGACACATTGCTGCACACGAATACAGACGCAGCAATAACATTACTGTACACTACTAGACACTGCACTTAGCACATTATGGAACACAACTACAGATATTACACTGTGCACATATTACTGTACGCTGTATATTGAATCAGACCGTGAACATGGAAACAAAACCAACCATTGCATAACTATCAGAACTACATAAAGATTACCACACACCCATACATGTACTACACACACACCACAATACAGTTCTGTGTAAACAGTATACAGACACAAACACACACACACACTGCTGTACATTTCTACAGATATAGCTCAGTCACAGGCAGTACTGTAGACTGTGCAGGCATAGAAACACACCAGTTTCCAACACTGGAGATGCTATAAACACACATTATTTTACATAGCAGACACAAGACCCCCACATAGATGTTGTACACTACTGTAAAAACCTGTACAGAAACACACAAGCACGTGACTATATGAAGTACATATGCACACACACATACACACACTGCTGTGCCACACACTGAAAATGCTCATTCACACAGACATCACTACATATTTTACGACAGAAAATTCAGCAACAGAACACAGAAAACATTGTAAGAACATCCCAGACAGCCAACCCACAAAACTGTGCATATTTAAACATGCCTTGGAGATATTCATTTTTGAATCATTTCAAATTCTGTCCCTGTCACAAAGTCAGGTACTGGGAACAAACTGCAAATTACAAAATACAAACAGCACAACTGCACACATATTCATTAACATTTTCAGACATAAAACCAGAATAGTACAATATTCAAACGCACAGAAAGAACTCTCTCGTACATACAGACGCGAAATTTGCAAACACTTTTCTCACAAGGTTAACGAAATGCTTGTCTGGAATAAGCATACAATGTAAATTCAAAATTCTCTAAGCAAATCACAAGTACCTAGTATCGGAGAACCGTATAACACAAAGGTTTCATTTATGTGTGTTTTGGCAGACAGGGAGCTCACTACTGAGTGAGCCTTTTCTCAATCATTAATTATAAAGACATTTATGTCATAATGATCAGAAATGCTCCTTGATATATTACAGGCTATTTCTGAACGAATTCTACCTTGCTTTGCTCTCACGGGGCTTGCTATCCTTCCAAAAAGTACTTTAATCATAAAACATATCTACAAAAGACATATCTACCTAAAACACACACATATTACCAACCAACTTAGCCAGCTAAATTGCAAAATAATGTGCTATACGGGACCACATCGAACATGTATCAGAAAATATAACTAGCTAATACCACAGCTAACGTTAACATGACCAAGACTAGCTATACTAGTTAACCAATATCCAACCTACAATTCCTAAAACGTTACTGTGACGTTGGCGACAGATAGCTAGCTCACGTAAATTGTAAATACTTGGTTACTACAGATTTATCTTCTTTATTTGTTAGTTACCAAGCTAACAACGTCTGAAATTAGATTAAGAATTTTTACTAGATCACTAAATCTCACAACGGGTCAACATTTTCATATTAGGGCTTCATTTACGCCGTTCTGAAATAATATCTCACCGGGTAATTTGTTAGCGATGGCAAGCTAATGAATCAAAACAAGTCATCGACATAGCAGACTGACTGACGGACGGGGCCTGCTAGCTAGATAGCTAACGCAACTGAATCATTATAAACCAGGAATATAGCTAGCATTTGCCACTTAACGTTAGTACAGCTGGCTACACGTGTAACACGATAGACAGCCAACTAGCCCGCTACACTACATTCAAGTGTTTTGATATGTACAGTCTCAGTCGAAGCCGCGATTGCCCACAGCCGTCCGGAGTTCATGTTTGTTTGTATGTAGCAGGCTAGCAAGCTAACTAGCTGGCAGCATATCTCAATTACACTCCACCTCTCCTCCCCTCCCTCTCTCTCTCCCTCTCGTTTCGGTCCTTTTCCCTGGCCCTCCACGGTCTCGGTTCTTGACTCACATTCCCCATTCATAATGCACTCACTTGGCCTCTGACGCGAACGCTGAGGACTCATGTCGATGCTGAGGTCGATTCGTCTCCGAGCTTCTTTATTCTCCTGTTTTAGTTTCTCCTCGATTCGGGAGAGTCTCTGTTCAAGCGACGACATCTTGAAAAATCTAAGAACCATCGACTGTACACGGGAATCTGCGCTCCCTCTGTCGACGGTGAACGGCTATCGCCGAAGCATGTAGGGATTCTGGAGGACTCACAAAGCGCAGCAAAGTACCATAGACTCAAGTCTTGTCTGGAAAGCCCCTGCCAGCAGGTCAGTCAGCTGTCAGCGAGCAGTAGTTTATAGTCAGGTCGGCAACACTCCATTATGTTCATGTAGTGGAGAACAACGCACTAAGGTGTCATCTACAGCACAGTCTGATCCACCATTGTGTTTCAGAGTGATTCAGATTTTCCTCAGAGCTTTGCTGAAGCACAGAACACACGTCTTCTGTATTTAGTGAGTTGCATACCTGTCAATTTGATATTGTTACCTGCCTCTACAGGGAGAGAAGCGAGTGAGCTAGCTGGTTGAAGAATGCATGAAGATAGTGTAAAGGGCTGAATATTTTGAGTAGCTGTGAAGCATGTCGTGTCAAATCCTTTCTAAAAATATATAATTCTATTTTCATACTTTTTTTTTTTTTACATTACCAATAATGTGATTCACTCTCTGGAGAGTTTGGAAAGAGTCAGTAAATTAAATAGCTGGAGTCAATTAAATGAAATATTATTTGCCAGCTGTGGTTTTTGGCTTTCACAGGCATACATGATTCATTAATTGGGACTGCCCTTCACAGTTTGCTTTGCTTATTACATGCATTTTACTTGTGATACACAAGTTTCAACGTGATCCTGATCACAGGTTTGTAATTAAATGAATGCCTGTGTGTGGGTGTGTGTAAATGTGCACAGGTAACGATAGGGTGTACATGCTTAAAACGTATGAAGTTCATCGCAGAGACAGAGAAACACAGTGACCACTCAGATAATCAACGTTTCCACAACTTTTCTTTATAAATAAAACAATCTCTTACTCTGGTGTTGTTTTTGTATTATTGTACACAGAATACAGTAAGCAGAGTCCGCAGCCAGACAAACAGGTTCACAACAAACTCAGCAGAAAGAAAATAGAAGGGACGTCCAATTTAATTCAATGGTGAGTGGTACTTTTGCATCTGAGTGTGCAAGAAGCCCTAGTACATTCATGTGACTTGCGTGGCTGCGTACGCTTGTAGGGAGTGGGCATATTTTGGTGGGTAGCTGAGCATGTATTTGCCGGGACCTTCCTTGACGAGCATGTCGTACCAGACCCGCGTCCGCACAAGCCTACGCGAGTGCATTTCTCTCAATGCGTGTATTTGTGGTTTTACTGCGTTTGTCTATGTGTACTTAAGACATTGGTCAGCTGGGGGGACGGACAGTGAGATTCAAACAGCTCCACATCACTCCCCTCATCTGCATCTGCACAAGATTCATGAGTGAGACAGCTTAAAAAGTAGGCAGGGAAACACTGTAAAAATGGAAACAGATCAGTCCACAGTCCATTGCTTTTTAATCACAATTTGTTTTGTACAATTCAATCAGCGCGTATACGACGGCATTTCATCGTCCTATTCTTCGTCATTGCTTACGTTTTAAAACCAGTAACTAAAATCAGATTTAAAAAAAGCTATCACAGTAAGAATCCTTCATAGAATCCCTAGGGATCTAGTGTGCTGGAGAGCGAGTGCTTCTCCCCAGACCAGTGGTTTTCAATGCATCTAGTCATAAGGGTAGCATGCATGGCCCAGAATGCAATTCGCCCAGGCCGTTTAATAACATGAAAATGCTTTCTTGTGTTTTTCTTCTTTTGTAATGCAGTGTGAAAGGATTGCAGCTGCTGCCTCATGCAAGGTTGATTGAACATGTTACAAAACAGCATATCGTCCCTCCTTTGATCCGTCGCACTCAAATCTTATCAAATACGCCGCCATTTTGCACGTTTTCTGAGAACCACTGTTCGGGGGAGACGTGCGTCCCTTCCGAAAATAAAACCCTACTACTCCCGACCTTCAAAAAGATTAAGGCTTCAGTCAGTGCTAACAACCTCCCCACAGTCTCCCTATTCGGCATTTCGTTTGGTCACAGGGTGAAGACAGGTCTACCTTTTCCCTCTTTTAGGGGTGCCCCCCTGTGCCCGTACACGCAAGTACTAAAAACGCTTTGGCTGTCCCTATGCAAACAGAGAGAGAAAGGAGAGGGTGAGGAAGGAGAATACGAGCACACTGGACAACCAGGACAAAAACAAGGTTCAGACAACGGAAAGACGGAAGAGAAAGGCAAAACGGGGGAAGAGGAATGCATTTTAAAATAACATTCTAAATTCACAGTGGGACTGAACCTCCACTCTCAGTCCTCAGCTTCTCCTTCTGGGAAAATTTTCCTCATGTGAACCTCTCTCTCCCCCTACTGAGTGTTCCCTTACTGGATCCCTCCATCCTAGCTCCTAAAAGGGATTCTTCCTTCAGGCACAGTGTAGGGAAGGACTAAAAATGTCAATCGACCCTCACTACCGATCTTCGCCTCGCCCGCTCATTGACTCTTCAGTGCAGACGGGCTCCCCTACAACCCTGCTCCCCCTCAGTCACAGTGAAGAACCCGAGCGAACGGCAGACAGAGACCAGGCAAGTCTTCACACACACCTCCCCCCATCCTCCTCAGAGATACACTCCCCAAGTCACAGTGTAGAAATTACAGACAGACAGTCAGTCAGACAGACAGACAGATAGACACATCCTCCCTTGGCTCCTCCAGTCTCCCAGTCACAGTTTGGAGTTCCAGACACCCCCTCAGTCCCCTGTGACGGACAGACAGGCCGTAATGCCGCCGCCCCTCCCCCCTCCCCTCCCCTCCCTTCGATGGCCCTAGCAGAGGTCTGAGATATAGTCGAAGTCTCTGAAGCAGTCCTGGTCCTTGCGGGACAGGGTGCGAGGTTCCCGGGGCGGGGTAAGGGCGGGGGCTTCGGCAGTGAACTCCTCGTCGAAGTTACTGACGTCCTCTTTGTCCCCGATCGACGGCACGAACGGCGGAGGCAGCTTCCGCTGCAGGAGGGTCTCCCAGTCTACACCCTGAGAGAGAGAGAGGGAGAGAGAGAGAGAGGGAAGGAGAGAGAGAGAGAGAGAGAGGGAGAGAGTGAGAGAGAGAGAGAGGGAGAGAGAGATAGAGAGAGAGAGACAGAGAGAGAGAGAGAGAAAGGGGGAAGGAGAGAGAAAGAAAGAGAGGGAAGGAGAGAGGGAGAGAGAGAGATAGGGACAGAGAGAGAGAAAGGGGGAGAGAGAGACAGAGAGAGAGAGAGGGAGAGAGACAGAGAGAGAGAGAGAAAGGGGGAGAGGGGGAGGTTATGCGTCTCTCAGTACACAGAGTTCTGCTGCATAGGACACCTCCACCCAACACCAGCACAAGCAAAGCAGGGAGATTTATGGAAAGCCATCAAAGAATAAACTGTAATCCCCACAGGTTCAGCTCACACGTGCCCCGCGTTATAATGTGCGGCACAACCCTCTTCAGCCCGAACGGTGATGCCACGCGTTCGCCACGGCACCGAAACACAACAAATCACCGAACGCTCACGTGCCAACCGCAGCCTGAGAAGGAGGTAATAGACCAGGCAGAGCACAGGGAGAGAGAAAGGCAGAGAGGGAGTCACACAGCCCCCTGCACTCTACTGGCAGAGGGAGAGGAGCTTTAAGGAGGCCAGAGCCCAGGCTGCGAGAGAACGGGGGTGGTGGGGTGGGGGGGGGGGGGGTGATCCGGGGCACAAACAGCAGCACAGAGACAACGGTAATGGAGAGGCTGCAGATTGATAATTACAGTCATCGCCACGGAGACGTTCCGCTGCAGTCAACAAAACCAGAGGGGGGGAGACAGCAGGCCGGACTGTGACGTGCACAGAAAGAATGTAAACAGGAGGGAGAGAGGGAAGGAGAGAGAGAGGGAGGGAGGGAGGGAGGGAGGGAGGGAGGGTTCAGAGAGACGGAGGGAGAGAGGGAGGGAGGGAGGGGGGGTTCAGAGGGAGAGAGGGAGGGAGGGGGGGTTCAGAGGGAGGGAGGGAGAGATGGAGGGGGGGGTTCAGAGGGAGGGAGGGAGAGACGGAGGGAGGGAGGGAGCGAGGGTTCAGAGGGAGAGAGGGAGGGAGGGGGGGTTCAGAGGGAGGGAGGGAGAGATGGAGGGGGGGTTCAGAGGGAGGGAGGGAGAGACGGAGGGGGGGTTCAGAGGGAGAGACGGAGGGAGGGGTTCAGAGGGAGGGGTGCGGCCGTCTCTCTCACCCTGAAGAAGGGCTGCTTCTTGACGTCCTCGGCGTCCTTCTCGCTGGAGCCCAGGCGGCGCTCCGGGTTCCGCCGCAGCAGCTGGGGGAACAGGAGGCAGCGCGAGTCAGCGGCCCGCCTGAGACGCCCCTAATATTACAGCCCCGCGATCTCGCCGCTCCCGGCCAGCGGCGCGCCGGCGAACCGACCGTCTCCACGGCCGCGGCCTAGAGCGCCGGCGGGAGCTCGGGAGCCAGCCTGGCCGTCGACCGGCGAGTGAAAGTGTGATTATTTCCATCCAGGATGCAAACGGTCGCTTGACTTTTTATTAAACGTTTTAGTTCCTTTTTTTTTTATCCACAGTAGTAGTATAAAAGGGAACGTCCGTGCTGTAAATTGCTTTCTCGGTTTGCGTACAGAAAAGGTCTTGCATCATAGGAGCAGTAGATACAACGCCGCGCCCCTCCTGGTCTGAATATTAACAGCACTGACAGGAGCTAGGTAGCTAGCTTTGACTAGCCATTTTGGCTGACAGACAGCAGACAGATACAGTTCTGTGCATCAGCCATGTTTGTTTACATGCTGGTAACTTTGTGCCGAAACCAGAAGTTGGAAAGGCAGGCCCCCGGCATAATAATCATGATAATGGTGATTTTTTTTTCCCATCAGACCTTGCAGGCCCCCTGACAGTTTGGGCCCTGGGGCTTCAGCCCTGGTAAGCCCTGTGCTTTAATATGGGGGAGGAAGCGCCAGATCCATGCAAACAGGTACCGAAACACAGGCAGTCCAAAAATGAGAGGTCCCAGATTTAGCACTGTGTTTTTATGGAACCGCTATATCACATCACCGAAAAGCATCACCTAAATGCAGACCAGGTATGAAAACACCTTTATTAAGGACTATAAGGCCAGTGTTGTTTTATCACCATTATCACACTCAAAATGTACTCATTTCATCTCTGTTAACATGTGATATAAAAACCTATTGTTCATTTTCAGCACAGTAGCAGGACAGCGTATTGCCTGATCGAGGCAGGTTGAAAGGAATATGACAGAATTAACTGGGTTTTGTCAGAGAAAGCAGAGTTCACGTGAGTGACACGGAGAGCTCGCACACGATTGGTGGAGAGGGCCGGAGGGAGGAGACTCACCCGCCTCATGATGCCGATGGCTTCAGTGGAGAGGAACCGAGGGTACCGGACCTCGTCATTCACGATGCTGTCGAACACCTCCTCCTCATCGTCGCCGGGGAAAGGGGACTGCCAGACACACAGACACACAGACAGACACACAGACACACACACAGACACACAGACAGACACACAGACACACACACAGACAGACACACAGACAGGCAGATAGACACACAGACACGCAGAGCTGCTTTAGTAAATCCAGGGCACTGGGACTCGAGTTTCATGTTCATGTATTTCTCCGAACCACGGTCGCGTGGACCGAAGATGCCTCGAGGCTTCTCCCTCACCTCCCCGACCAGCATTTCGTACACCAGCACGCCCAGCCCCCACCAGTCCACGGCCCTGGTGTAGGACGTGTCGGTCAGCACCTCCGGGGCCAGGAACTCGGGCGTGCCGCAGAACGTGCTGGTCCTGTCGCCGTAGCCCATCCCTGAGGAAACGCGAGCAAACAGCACGTCACTGCACTGGCATCAGGTGACCAGCAGGGTGCGCAAGATCACGCATCTCACTCACTGAAGGAAAGAGGAGCAAGTGTGAACACTATCGATGAAAACGGTGGCGTGTTGTTTCTTAAAGCACGCACCTTCTTTACACAGTCCGAAGTCCGCAATCTTTACGTAGCCGTCTGTGTCCAGCAGCAGATTGTCCAATTTAAGGTCCCTGAGAGGGAAAAAGAAAAAAAACGATTAACAAAAGCCTACAGACGTGAGCCAAACGAATGTGGACTGAAGGTGAGAGCAGCGAGAGAGCAGCCGTGAGCTGAGTGTGAGCAGCGTGAGCTGAGCGTGAGCAGCGTGAGCTGAGCGTGAGCAGCCGTGAGCTGAGCGTGAGCAGCCGTGAGCCGAGCGTGAGCAGCGTGAGCTGAGCGTGAGCAGCGCAGGCGGAACTCACCGGTACACAATCTTATGGTCGTGAAGAAACTGCAGCCCCAGGACCACACAGGCCGAGTAGAACCTGCAGACGGACAGACAGACAGAGAGACGCAGTCAAGACAAACGGAGAGCGGGACGAGACCCCGCGCGGACGGGCCGACACGCGGACGCCGTGGCGACGGGCCGACGCGTGGACACCGTGGCGACGGGCGCGGCGGCTGCACCTACACGGCGCGCGGCTCGGTGAAGACGTCCGAGTGGATGTGCATCATCAGGTCGCCGCCGGCCGTGTACTCCATGACGAAGCACACGTGCTCCGGGGTCTGGAAGCAGGCGAACAGGTTGACCAGGAACGGGTGGCGGGAGCTGTTCACCGTCTCGAAGATCCGCTTCTCGCACATCAGGCTGCGGGCGGGCACACAGAGAAACAGGGACAGGGAGAGAAATACACCAAGAGAAAAAGAGAGAAGGACATTAACCTTTTATATTCAACTTTGCCGTGTTCACAAATGACATCATCATCATACAATTCAATTGAAGCTTTATTTCATACATTATAATGCATTATTACATATAGAACAGAAGCAATGAAGTGCAGCGTATGTGTGTACGGTTCACACACTGTATGGATCTACAGTGTGCTCACAGTGTTAGTGGCAGGAGCACGCTCAGTGCTGTCTACAGTGAGGGAGCATTACCTCTCCACTTCATCCCGAGCCACAATGTCCCCCTTCTTCAGAGCCTTAATGGCGTACATGCTACCCGTCTTCTTGTACTCGGATAGCAGCACCTGAAGCACACACGCACACACACACACACACACATAAACACACACATGTACACGCACACACGCGCACACACACGTACACACACACACACACGTACACGCGCACACACGCGCACACACACACGTACACACACACGCACACACGCGCGCACACACGTACACACGTACACACACGCACACACACGCACACACACACACACGTACACACACGTACACACACGTACACACACATACACGCACACACACACACATACACGCGCACACACACACACACACACGTACACACACGTACACACACGTACACACACACACACACACACGTACACACACGTACACACACACACACACGTACACACACACACACGTACACGCGCACACACGCGCACACACACACATACACACACACGCACACACGCGCACACACACGTACACACGTACACACACACACACACAGTGTCAGAAGGGGGGAGGAGAAGGCCTGGAACAGACAGTGGTTGTACACACTGACCGCGAGAGAGACACCCACCTTCCCAAAATGCCCTCTGCCCAGCACAGCAATCAGCCGGAAGTCCTGCAGACACAGGGGGGTCTTCTTCTGTTTACTGCACAGGCACAGCACAAACAGTGAGGGTCCACTCTGGCAAGGCAAAGCTCGCCTCTCTTAAATAGTCACACAGAGTTTTTATATGTGAACCAGATGGGTCAACTCTCTACTGTTGTCACTGAAAATTCTGTCGCTGCCGTTGCTGAAATGTTCACGTGTTCGTGCCACTCATGACTTGCAGCAGAACAGAGACCGCAATAGAAAGTCCTGCCACCAACCAGAACCTCCAAGAGGAAGGAAGTACAAAGCACGCAAGCAACATCTCATTTCTGTACAGAACTGAGATGTGTACTTCTTGAAAAAAATAATGATGCATATATTTCACAGCAATGTATGTATATATATATATACATACATATGAAAGTGCCCATTTATAATGTGCCCATATGTTGTGAAGTATTGAAACATTGATGATACATTTAATGTATGTAATGACATATAACTTCCAAGCAAGTAAGTGAGTGAGTAAGTGTGAGTGTGACTATGAGTGTGAGTGAGAGTGACTGTTAGTGAGTGAGTGAGTGGTGTAGTGTACTGTGAGTAAGTGAGTGAGTGAGTGGTGTTGTGTACTGTGTGTAAGTGAGTGATTGAGTGATTGAATGAGTGAGTGAATGGTGTTGTGTACTGTAGGGTTCTGAGTGAGTGAGTCAGTGTGTGAGTGAGTGGTGTTGTGTACTGTAAGTGAGTGAGTGAGTGAGTGAGTGGTGTTGTGTACTGTAAGTGAGTGAGTGAGTGGTGTTGTGTACTGTAAGTGAGTGAGTGAGTGAGTGAGTGAGTGAGTGGTGTTGTGTACTGTAAGTGAGTGAGTGAGTGGTGTTGTGTACTGTAAGTGAGTGAGTGAGTGAGTGGTGTTGTGTACTGTAAGTGAGTGAGTGAGTGAGTGAGTGGTGTTGTGTACTGTAAGTGAGTGAGTGAGTGAGTGGTGTTGTGTACTGTAAGTGAGTGAGTGAGTGAGTGAGTGGTGTTGTGTACTGTAAGTGAGTGAGTGAGTGAGTGAGTGAGTGAGTGAGTGAGTGAGTGAGTGAGTGGTGTTGTGTACTGTAAGTGAGTGAGTGAGTGAGTGAGTGAGTGGTGTTGTGTACTGTAAGTGAGTGAGTGAGTGGTGTTGTGTACTGTAAGTGAGTGAGTGAGTGAGTGAGTGGTGTTGTGTACTGTAAGTGAGTGAGTGAGTGGTGTTGTGTACTGTAAGTGAGTGAGTGAGTGAGTGGTGTTGTGTACTGTAAGTGAGTGAGTGAGTGAGTGAGTGGTGTTGTGTACTGTAAGTGAGTGAGTGAGTGGTGTTGTGTACTGTAAGTGAGTGAGTGAGTGAGTGAGTGAGTGGTGTTGTGTACTGTAAGTGAGTGAGTGAGTGGTGTTGTGTACTGTAAGTGAGTGAGTGAGTGAGTGGTGTTGTGTACTGTAAGTGAGTGAGTGAGTGAGTGAGTGGTGTTGTGTACTGTAAGTGAGTGAGTGAGTGAGTGGTGTTGTGTACTGTAAGTGAGTGAGTGAGTGAGTGAGTGAGTGGTGTTGTGTACTGTAAGTGAGTGAGTGAGTGAGTGAGTGGTGTTGTGTACTGTAAGTGAGTGAGTGAGTGAGTGAGTGAGTGAGTGAGTGGTGTTGTGTACTGTAAGTGAGTGAGTGAGTGAGTGAGTGGTGTTGTGTACTGTAAGTGAGTGAGTGAGTGAGTGAGTGGTGCTGTGTACTGTAAGTGAGTGAGTGAGTGAGTGGTGCTGTGTACTGTAAGTGAGTGAGTGAGTGAGTGAGTGGTGTTGTGTACTGTAAGTGAGTGAGTGAGTGAGTGGTGCTGTGTACTGTAGGGCTCTGCAGGCCTGTCTGGGCAGCTGTATCTGTGCTGCTGCACAGTTGACTGCAGGGCTGTGTACCTGTGCTGTGAGCTGGAAGACGGGGTTCTGTTGGGGCGTTCAGGGGTGACGTCAGGGGGAGAGAGGGGCTCGACCGGTGGCAGGTGCTCCTGTGAGAGGGGAAGGGAGGAAGAGGAGGGCACAGAAACAGAAGGAAAAGAGGAAGAAACAGTGAAGGGGAGAGAGGTGTGGGCAGAGAAGACATCGGTGACATGTGACCTTGAACAGACAGCCCAGAATAATCACTTCATTTTACAGTACAGTCCTGCTGGCCTCCCCCTCCCACTCTTTGCTTGCTTCCCCCCCCCCCCCCCCCATGTCATTACTGTTAATTAGTTTTTCTCAATAATTAATCCTGTAATCCCAGAGTCACACTGGCCATGCCATCTGCCAGGTCACTGCTCTGTGTGCTGCTGACCACGCCGGCCTGTACTGGGCCTCGCTCAGCCTCCCAGGGTGCCGCTCCCGCCCCCCACCCCCCATCCACCCACCCACCCCACCCCCGCTAATGTACCTCCCACGCTCCCCTCCTCTCCCCTCCCTGCCAAGCTCCCCAACGGCTGGAAACAAACATCCTCAGTGTGCTGCAATCTAATTAAAGCTCCCCCAGTCCAATCACAGCCCCATTAGGGCTAGCCTAGCCGCTCCGCACTCTTTCCCTCCATCCCTCCATCCCTCATTTCCTGCCTCCTTTATCCCTCATCCCCTTCAATCTGTCCAATCCTTTTTTTTTTTCTTCTGCTGTCGGCAGAAATTGGGGGGAAGTCACCGGACAAGAGCTCCAGTAGCCTGGGTCCACAGCCTGCCCCGGGAGCAAGGCCAGAAAACTGAGCACACCAACACAGCGTGGACTTCTACCCTGTCCCACTCGTTCCATTCCTCCCTCCTCCCTCCTCTCCCTCTCTGTCTCTCTCTCACTCCGTCTCTCTCCCTATCTCTCTCTCTCTCTCCCTCTCCCCCCCTCGCTCTCTCTCTCTGTCTCTCTCTCTCTCTCACTGTCTCTCTCGCTCTCTCTCTCCCTCCCTCTCGCTCTCTGTCTCTCTCTCTCTGTCTCTCTCTCTCTCTCACTGTCTCTCTCGCTCTCTCTCTCCCTCCCTCTCGCTCTCTCTCTCTCTCCCCCTCCCTCTCTCTCCCTCCCTCTCCCTCTCTCTCCCTCCCTCTCTCTCTCTCCCTCCCTCCCTCTCTCTCTCTCTCCCTCCCTCCCTCTCTCTCTCACCGGGGTGCTTGTGTCTGTGTCTCTACGGGCCTCTGGTCTTGGGGGTGTGTCGCTGTCCAGGTTCAGCTTCTCCATTGAGATATCCCTGGGACACGCCGGCAGTCAGACAGACAGAGGGATTTAGGGCTACACATTTGCATACTGTGTAAATAGCACGTTGTGTTAGGTGTGAGTTAAACCTCCAAGGCAGCAGTGCGTTCAGGACGTCTTGTACAGACTGATATGCGTGAGTATGCTAGCCCATGAGATTTCTGTATGTGTGTGTGTGTGTGTGTGTGTGTGTGTGTGCATGTGTATGCATGTGTGTGCGTGTGTGTGTGTATGTGTATGAGTGTGTATGTGTGTGTGTGTGTGTGTGGGCATGTGCGTGTGTGCTGTGTGTGTGTATGTGTGTGTGGGAGCAGATGTAATATGATGAATTACCCAGCATTCTGTGAGTGTGTGTTGGGGCTGTAGGTGCCCGTGTTGTTGACGGTGGGGATGGCGTTCCTCAGCAGCCGCACCCAGGTGGCGATGTCCACGTTCATCTGCCGAGCGCGCAGGAAGGCCTTGCCTGCGCAGCGCACACGGCCAATCAAAAACACAGCTCCACGGCACCGCTGCCACACAGCTCAGCTCTCAGCGCTGCACTGCACTGCACTGCCGACCACCAGAGGGCGCCAAAGCGCAAATGGTTATTCCAGGAGTGTTTTTTTGAACAGAACGTTTCAATTTGTGTTGTTGTTTTTTTACCCAGAGAAAGTGAAACAAGACAGTGTCAGAGCATTAGTGAGTGCACCCCCATATTGAGGCACTGTGACAGAGGCTCTTCCTGCTGGTTCTGTTGTATAGATGCCCAGGGGTTATGTACCTCTCTCTCTCAGACACACACACACACACACACACACACACAAGCAAACACACACATGCATACACTCACAGAGGGGTGGTAACACTTTCTTTTCTATTCCCCATTTTTTCCATTTTTAATTCCCTGCTTCCCTAAGCAACGCTGTAGCCAGGTATGCGATATTTGTATCTCCACCCCCCTGCGCTCTGTGGAAGGCGGCCGGATTAATGAGGAGCGTTTCTGGAAGGATCCGCCGGTCTCCTCCCCTCTCTCACCGTGCTGTTTGGAGAAGACCTTCTTCTGCCTCTTCAGCCGCGGAACCCTGTCTATGGTCGGGTTGAGGAAGGTCACCTGGAACGCACACCAACACGCGTTACAGGGACAGCACGCGCTTAAAACACGCTAACTATATGTGTGTGTGAGTGCGTGCATGTGCGTGTGTGTGTGTGTGTATGTACGCGCGTGTGTGTGTATGTACACGTGTGTGTGTGTGTGTGTGTGTGTGTGTATGTACGCATGTGTGTGTGTGCATGCATGTGTGTGTGTGTGTGTGTACGCATGTGTGTGTGTGCATGCATGTGTGTGTGTGTGTGTGTACGCATGTGTGTGTGTGTGTGTACGCATGTGTGTGTGTGTGTGTGTATGTATGTGCGTGTGTGTGTGTGTGTGTACGCATGTGTGTGTGTGTGTGTATGTACGCATGTGTGTGTGTGCGTGCGTGTGTGTGTGTGTGTGTGTGTGTGTGTGTGTGTGTGTGTGTGTGTGCAGTTGTTTGGTTTCTCGCGGGCGTACCAGGGATGGCATTGCTTATCTTTCTACATTGCAGCCCACCAAAGCAATCTGTATCTTAGTACCCGGTGGGAAAGCTGCCAAAAATATAGCCTTGACAAAGTAATTGGGTCGTTATTTAAAGTTTCTATATTATTACTGGACGAGATTTCTTTTAGTGCAGTATTTGTGTTTGACCAGTGGGGGCAGACATCTGACTGTGTGTAGCGTGAGGAGCTGGAGCTGATCTCTGAGTAACAGGAAGTTCTCCCTCACAGGCAGATCTATTTATTTAGATCTATTTATGCCCATGTCGTGTCACAAACTGAAAATCATGACACTTATAGCAGAGGTCGGTTTTTTAGAAGCATTGGTTTTGGCCATCAACAAATGAAACCTCTTTAATTCATTTTTGGAAGGATGTCTCTCAGATATGTTGTAATTGTGAATACTGTTATAATTGTGTAACTGCAATATTTCTCATTTTCACCATATCACAGGAAACAAGACCAGGCCAAAACCTAGTATATGGCTGGACCTAACACATGTGATCCGGCCGGCCAATGGTGTAACTTCATAACTCGGCCGACCAATGGTGTAACTTCATAACTCAGTCAGTCACTCAGTCACTCAGTCACAGACACTCGCGTTTGTAGGGCTGGCCCCGCTGTTGCGGTCCAGCCAAAAAATAGTAATCTTTCCCCCTCTGAGCTCACAGTCTCTCCTTACAGTATGATCAGGTATTGAATGACTTACTGTCCAATTACTGGGTGACAATCATAACACTTTTAAAATGAAGATGACCTCATACGCTGTAACGGAACAGTGCTCTTAGCTCAGTCACATATACTAATAAAACACACACTATTACTGGCTGTTCACATAAATAATGTGAGCTGGGTAGCACTTAAATAGTTTACTTCAACAATTACTTTGGCAAATTAACGTCTTTAAAGGGTTAATTTACACAGAAATAGATTTAAAAAGATTCTGTGTCAACAGAGCCGTGTATGGTGATTCTAGAAATATCCAGATGTTTAGTGATATATCTTCTCATTTTAGAGTGAAAAATGTGTTCTTTACTTCCAATACAGAGACCATGAAGACTAAACATTTACAAGTGGGTACTCAACCCATTTATTAAACTCTTTAGTTTCTTTTATTTGGTTTTGTTATACACATAATACTGTAGCAGGCTCTTAAAGACCATAAAATAACTTTTTTTTAGAGCTCACCAGATGAGACTCATGTTCTGAGGCCTTTTCAACAGCTAAATAATAAATATTGTTTCCATTAAAGCAGATTATTCAGGTGGTCAGACATTCACGCTGGCCCTCACAGAGGCCTTA
>NC_049202.1:68071213-68083713 GCF_013347855.1 Anguilla anguilla | reverse complement strand
CACACACACACACACATACAGAGACACACACATACAGAGACACACACACACACACACACACACATACAGAGACACGCACACACACACACACACACACAGCTTTCTCTTTAGCTGCGGAGGCACACTCCTTCCTTCTAAAGTTTGGAAAATAAACTCTTAACAGGCACAGTCAAGCGAGGACGAGGTTAGCGCAGAGGCTAGCACCACGTTTAAGCACAGGGAAGCGCAGCGAATGCCAGCTGCCCTGCTCTTAACGGCCCAGAGAAGTGAGTTAAGAAGAGTGATTAATCAAGACGTGTTTACGTCCTGGGCACAGCAGCGTCACGTCCAGACGACCCTTTCCTATCGTTTATGGCTCGAGGTGCATTTTGAGTCACGACGGGGGGCCAGAGCAGACACACATCTGAGCCTTACGCGGAGCTCAGTCACCTGGGATCATGTCTCTCTGCAGTCAACGCCCCTCTACAGGAGAGGAGCTACAGCGCCAATGCATTTCTGAACCTGCAACTTTTCTCACTCCGCCAGTAAAACAGCCCAAAATAAACGCGCGCTCGCTCCAGCATCACTACGGCTATCTGGCCACAGGACAACGTGCGCTCGGTCGCTCTGAAAACAACCACAGTGTGACTGCAGTTAATAGAGAGACAGCAGGCAAACAGTGTATAAAGGGAAAGGGAAAACAACAGATAAAATCACTAAGCGTATGTAATGTGTGTGCGTGTGTGTGTGTGCGTGTGTGTGTGTGTGTGTGTGTGCGCGTGTGTGTGTGTGTGTGTGTGTGTGCGCGTGTGTGTGCGTGTGTGTGTGTGTGTGTGTGTGTGTGTGTGTGTGTGTGCGCGTGTGTGTGTGTGTGTGTGTGTGTATCAGGGGAGGTGAGGTTCACAGTGTGTGTAGGAGGAAGTCACCACATGACAATTGTAAGGGTAATCATTCGACATGTGACCTGAAAAGAGAGAAGCACAGAGACAGTAGGGTCTGTGTACACACTGCCTCTGTACTGAAAAAGACAGCAGGGGGGGAGTTAACATGGGCCCAGAGAGAACCGCACACAGAACAGCAGGAAGGAAAATACATTCATACAAAGAGAAGGGGATGGGCTGAGCAAGGGGAAGAAGTCATAAACACACCGTCTACATTAGCCCTGCACTGAGAATGCATATGCACAAAGGAGGGAGGGAGAGAGAGCGAGAGAAAGAGAGAAAGAGAGACAGACAGAGAGCAAGAGGTAGACAGACAGACAGAGAGAAAGAGCAAGAGAGAGAGAGACAGACAGAGAGAGAGAGAGAGAAAGCGACACAGAGAGAGAGGTCAGTGAAAGACTGCTGAATGTTCTCCTAATAAGGTCAACAACTGTCTGCCACAAAGGCTCCTACTGTTTAGGTGTCTGCGTGTGGGCGTGCACGTGTGCGGATGTGAATAGGTCAGGGGATCTGTTGGAAAGATTTTCACCCCTATGAAGGCAACAATCCAGTGAACATTTTTGTGGTGAAAAATAATCAGTGAAACACTGCCTAGGCGTTCAGGTTAAGGTGGCTGCGTTTGGTTGAAAAGGGAAATTTTTCTAGCTGACTAGGATGTAGCCAGGCTATATCTGGGTGAAACCCAAGCTATCTTGGGGTTGCCCTAGTCTGTTCATGTCAAAAAGTCTCTCAACTGAGATTTCCACCCCTCTAGATTCCCCCTTTTGCTGGGTAGTAACAGATATAAGGTCATATTCTATACCTTTTAAATGCATTTCAGGTCAAATACTGTACTCTTTCAATACATTTCAAACAATGCTTCATGTACGCTTACGAATAAAACAACGAACCTGTCAATTCCTCTCCTATATTTCACAGTAAATGGATTACTTCTTTACTGAGGTGAGAAATAGCGAATTCAATAAAAAAATTTAAAAAAAACAAAAAAACACAGTAAACAGGGAATCCCCACTGAGCTGTAAGTGTAAACATCAATTTGTCGGCTTTCTGTTCATCCCTCGTTCCTGCCGCTCTCTCTATCCCCCTACGTCTCCTGTAATTGAATCCGCACCTCCTCCCGGACGCGGGGCGGTGTTGGGCCTCCGCAGCCCGGCCCGCTCCCCAGCGCTACTCTAGCGTTATTTACGAGCGCTAATGGCCCCCTCCACCTGCTCCGTTAGAGGCCTTTCAACAGCGGCCTCATCGACCGCCTCGCCTTTCAAACAATAAATAAATAAATAAATATAGAAATGCATCCACAGCTTCTGCTGACCCACCGGAGACTTCATACCTCCCCCCCACCTCCCCCATCCCCCACCGCCCCCCCGCCCACACGCCGCGAACAGAGTGGTCTGAAAATGGACAGGGCCTAACGGTTCTGAGGCTATCGATCCGTTTGCCCATCCAGCGCATCGCTGTTCGGGAAGCCCGCCTTCCCTATTAATCCTTCCCCCCCGACGGTGCTCGGCCAGAGACGCTCTTTGGCTTTTTTGGAGAGAGAAGACTCCGCTCAGCTAAAAAAATTAAAATAAAAAAAAAAGGGGCAAGTTTTCCTGGCTTGTGATGTTGCTGTTGTGCAAGTTATGAGGAGGATTTCTCTGAACTTTATAGTGCTCAGACTCTGTGGGGGGGGGGGGTGGGGTGGAGCTGACACCTAAATACTTCTCAACGTGAGCAAAGTTCACAGCCACACAGAGGCATCTTCTGCAGGCCAGCCAGCTCGCCGCTGACATGCGGAAAGGACCAGACGACAGGCAGGCCACGTGTGAATGACAGACAGAGCAGCGCACAGAGTGAGCGACAGGGTGACGGGAGAGACGGGAGGCGTTCCCTCCGCCCCCGGCCGGCTTCTCACAGCCAATCAGTGAGCACACGGGGGGGGGGGGGGGGGGGGGGGGGGGGGGGCGGTGCTGGCACACTCCATCACCACGAGGGCGAGATGGGTGCAGGTAAAAGCTCTGGCTGTCTGGACCGTGCGATGAGGAACACGTGGGACACCGTATCGGCGGAGAGGCAGACGGGCGGGAGGGCGGACCGAAGGAGGCGGAGACGGACGGACGGACGGACGGACGGACGGAGGCACTGACCCTGCATGTCCTCGCTGAGCTGCTCGGTGGCCTGCATGGCCTTGCGGATCTGCATGCGGATGATGTCGATCTTGGTCTTGCTGTCCTGCAACATCTGCTGGGCGGTCTGGAGCAGCTTCTTATCCTGGGGTGGGTGGGGAGGGGAGGGGGGGGGGGCAGAGAGAACGAGAGAGAGAGAGAGTGAGAATGACAGAGAAACAGATGGGAGGAGACAAGAGATGTTTTCAAAGTACTCATCATTCACAGGAGAGTTTACCATAGAAAACGGGGGATAGAGAAACATTAATGAAGAGATGGTCCGATCATGGGAGAGAAAGTGAATAACAGTGAACTGAAGAGAAAGTAGAACGAGGGTTACAGAAGGAAGGAGAGGGAAGTGGTGGAGGTGGTGAGTGAGTGTGTGAGTGAGCCAGTGAGCGTGTGAGTGTGTGAGCGTGTGAGCGTGTAAGTGAGTGAGTGAGTGTTTGTGTGAGTGAGTGAGTGAGCGTGTGAGTGAGTGAGTGAGTGAGTGAGTGAGTGAGTGTGTGAGTGAGTGAGTGGGTGAGTGAGTGAGCGAGTGTGTGAGTGAGTGAGTGAGTGAGTGAGCGAGTGTGTGAGTGAGTGAGTGAGTGAGTGAGCGTGTGAGTGAGTGTGTGAGTGAGTGAGTGAGTGAGCGTGTGAGTGAGTGAGTGTGTGAGTGTGTGAGTGAGTGAGTGAGTGAGTGGGTGAGTGAGCGAGCGAGTGTGTGAGTGAGTGAGTGAGTGAGTGGGTGAGCGAGCGTGTGAGTGAGTGAGTGAGTGAGTGAGTGAGTGAGTGAGTGTGTGAGTGTGTGAGTGAGTGGGTGAGTGAGTGAGCGTGTGAGTGAGTGAGTGAGTGTGTGAGTGAGTGTGTGAGTGAGTGGGTGAGTGAGTGAGCGTGTGAGTGAGTGAGTGAGTGTGTGAGTGTGTGAGTGAGTGTGTGAGTGAGTGAGTGAGTGAGCGTGTGAGTGAGTGTGTGAGTGAGTGAGTGAGTGAGTGTGTGAGTGAGTGAGTGAGTGAGTGAGTGAGTGTGTGAGTGAGTGAGTGAGTGAGTGGGTGAGCGAGCGTGTGAGTGAGTGAGTGAGTGAGTGAGTGAGTGAGTGAGTGTGTGAGTGTGTGAGTGAGTGGGTGAGTGAGTGAGCGTGTGAGTGAGTGAGTGAGTGAGTGAGTGTGTGA
This sequence comes from Anguilla anguilla, assembly GCF_013347855.1. Classification (NCBI taxonomy): domain Eukaryota; kingdom Metazoa; phylum Chordata; class Actinopteri; order Anguilliformes; family Anguillidae; genus Anguilla; species Anguilla anguilla. The sequence continues at coordinate 68,079,495 of NC_049202.1, read as the reverse complement.
GTGAGTGAGTGAGTGAGTGGGTGAGTGAGCGAGCGTGTGAGTGAGTGAGTGAGTGAGTGGCGGGGGGTAGCGGGCAGGGGGGGCGGGGGGTAGTGGGTAGGGGGGGGCGGTTGTAGCGGGCAGGGGGTAGCGGGCAGGGGGGGGCGGGGTAGCGGGCAGGGGGCGCAGGGGGTAGCGGGCAGGGGGGTAGCGGGGGGTAGCGGGTAGGGGATGTGGGGGGTAGCGGGCAGGGGGGGCGGGGGGGTAGCGGGTAGGGCGGGGCGGGGGGTAGCGAGCAAGGGGGGCGGGGGGTAGCGGGTAGGGGGGGCGGGGGCTAGCGGTAAGGGGGGCGGGGGGTAGCGGGCAGGGGGGGGGCGGGGGGGTAGCGGGTAGGGGGGGCGGGGGGTAGCGGGTGAGTGAGTGAGTGAGTGGGGGGGTAGCGGGTAGGGGGGTAGGGGGGTAGCAGGCAGGGGGGGCGGGGGGTAGCGGGTAGGTGGGGCGGGGGGTAGCGGGTAGGGGGGTGGGCGGTAGCGGGTAGCGGGGGCAGGGGGGCGGGTACCTTGGCTGAGCCGTTGGCGTAAATGGGGATCATGTTCTCGGCCCCCTGCTTGACCTTGAGCTCGATGTTGAGCTGGCGCTCCAGCGCCGTGACGCGGTCCTGGTGAGCGGACGAGCGGCTGAGCGCCCCGGGGGACTGTGGGGCATCGTCTGGGGACAGAGCGCAGCGGAGCGGCCGTCGCCGTTGGTAACGACATCGCTGCTATTAGCATCGCAACCGCCGCTATCTGCTACCCTAACACTCCTCAAGCCACTTGTGGAGGATAAAAAAAGACTCTCTCGCCTCTCTCGCCTTAGTTAACTGCACATTTGCTCATAATTGCGCATTTAAATGCATTCAGAGATTTCTGGGAAGAAGTTAATTAGTATTTTGAAATGACCCCTTGGGAAAGAGTTTAATTTACTGCGTTACAACATGCACTACAGCTCAGCAACAAGGCCGGCTGATGAACGTCGCTCAGCCGCAGCTAGACACAACACTCACGGAGGGCTTTCATTAGCGCTGTGCTAAGTGCCTCTCAAATGGCTCAGTGCCCCTCCCCCACCCCCACCCCTACCCCCCTGCCCTCCAGCTCCTTCCTGCTCACCGCGGATGTCGTCGGGGTCTTTGACCACGATGTGCGCGTCCAGCTCCTGCAGCTGCGCGTGCAGCTCGTCCAGCCGGCGGCTGGAGCTGCGCAGCTGGCTGTCCACCTGCTGCGCGTTGCGCTTGTCGGTGGTGGCGCGCCGCAGGTTCTCCGCGCCCTCCTTGATCTTCAGCTCCTTGCGGATCTCGCGCCGGATCCGCTCCCGCTGCTCGTCCAGCCGCAGCTGCACGCTGGTGTCCGAGAAGTCCGAGCTCTGCTCCAGGCCCAGCTGCTCCAGGACCGACAGCCCGCCGGGGTCGCTCTGATGGGGAGGGGGGGGGAGAAATGTTCAGCAGAGCTCATTTGCCACACCCCCCCTCCCTCCTCCAGATAATAGAAAGCACACTCGCAGTCGCTGCATTAACGCATGAAGACCAGCTCACTAAGCTAAGGCAGCGATGGTCAGCGTGAGAGCATCAGCAAATCAACAATTATCCAATCAGAACCGGAATCCACAGCTGTGAGAAACAACCAGTCCTGATACCAGAACCCACAGCCCTCATAAAAGCCCAGTCCTGATACCAGAACCCACAGCACTCATAAAAGCCCAGTCCTGATACCAGAACCCACAGCACTCATAAAAGCCCAGTCCTGATACCAGAACCCACAGCACTCATAAAAGCCCAGTCCTGATACCAGAACCCACAGCCCTCATAAAAGCCCAGTCCTGATACCAGAACCCACAGCACTCATAAAAGCCCAGTCCTGATACCAGAACCCACAGCACTCATATAAAACCAGTCCTGATACCAGAACCCACAGCACTCATAAAAGCCCAGTCCTCATACCAGAACCCACAGCTGTTAGAAAATGTCCCGCCCTCTTACCAGAACAGGCAGACCAATCACGGTGCAGCACATCACCTCTCTGTGGGGAAGCAGCCCCTCTCCGTGCCAGCACATGCTGGCGTCATAGAGCAGCCCGAGGGGGAGCAGCGGCGACGTCCCGCGAGCAGCCCGGAGCAGCTCGGAGCAGCGCTTTGGGGGGGGGGGGGGAGACGCACGCGGACTCCGCTGCTCGGCGACGGGTTAGAGGCAGGCGCGCACGAAGACAGCGGCGGGGGAGGGAGAACCAGGAACGGCGATGAGGCAAACGGCAGGATTTCCGCTCCAGCGCGGGGCTCGATTCGCTTCCTGTTTCCTGCAGAGATCCGATGACGGACGGACGGGGGGGGGTGGTGCCGGGTGACCTTTCACCCCGCCGCGCCGAGCCCGCACGCAGACGGGGGTTTTCCGAGCGGCGAGCGAATCAGAGCGGGCCGCCGCCCAATCAGATCGCGGGAATGAGACGGCCCGACGGATAACGCCCAGGATAAAAAGCCGGAGACTCTACGAGCGGCGCTTTCCAAACGTCCTCGAGGCACGCGTTCGCAGAGAGAGCGGTCTCCAGCTCTGGCAGGAGAAAAGACGAACCCGGAAGCGTCGGCTTCGCGCGACGCCGTCGAGCTCTGCAGCGCTGCCGGGTTTACTTCCTGAGCAGAGCGCCGCTTTCGCCTGACGAAATAGTAGCCCTCGCGTCGAAGGGGGTTTCGCTATGACTGCAGCTCTGTCCTCAGAGGTCCTACCAGTCCAGCGTGAGGTGCGGCTTTGCAACAACTGCCCTGGCGCACAAAATCAGAGTCCTGCACGGGTGGGTTGCACCGCAACACAGCCCGACCTCACAACACTGCAGACAACACAGCTTTACTGCAACACAGCCCAACCTCACAACACTGCAGACAACACAGCTTTACTGCAACACAGCCCGACCTCACAGCACTGCAGACAACACAGCTTTACTGCAACACAGCCCGACCTCAAAACACTGCAGACAACACAGCTTTACTGCAACACAGCCCGACCTCACAGCACTGCAGACAACACAGCTTTACTGCAACACAGCCCGACCTCAAAACACTGCAGACAACACAGCTTTACTGCAACACAGCCCGACCTCACAGCACTGCAGACAACACAGCTTTACTGCAACACAGCCCGACCTCACAACACTGCAGACAACACAGCTTTACTGCAACACAGCCCGACCTCACAACACTGCAGACAACACAGCTTTACTGCAACACAGCCCGACCTCACAACACTGCAGACAACACAGCTTTACTGCAACACAGCCCGACCTCACAACACTGCAGACAACACAGCTTTACTGCAACACAGCCCGACCTCACAACACTGCAGACAACACAGCTTTACTGCAACACAGCCCGACCTCACAACACTGCAGACAACACAGCTTTACTGCAACACAGCCCGACCTCACAACACTGCAGACAACACAGCTTTACTGCAACACAACCCGACCTCACAACACTGCAGACAACACAGCTTTACTGCAACACAGCCCGACCTCAAAACACTGCAGACAACACAGCTTTACTGCAACACAGCCCGACCTCACAACACTGCAGACAACACAGCTTTACTGCAACACAGCCCGACCTCACAACACTGCAGACAACACAGCTTTACTGCAACACAGCCCGACCTCACAACACTGCAGACAACACAGCTTTACTGCAACACAGCCCGACCTCACAACACTGCAGACAACACAGCTTTACTGCAACACAGCCCGACCTCACAACACTGCAGACAACACAGCTTTACTGCAACACAGCCCGACCTCACAACACTGCAGACAACACAGCTTTACTGCAACACAGCCCGACCTCAAAACACTGCAGACAACGCAGCTTTACTGCAACACAGCCCAACCTCACAACACTGCAGACAACACAGCTTTACTGCAACACAGCCCGACCTCACAACACTGCAGACAACACAGCTTTACTGCAACACAGCCCGGCCTCAAAACACTGCAGACAACACAGCTTTACTGCAACACAGCCCGACCTCAAAACACTGCAGACAACACAGCTTTACTGCAACACAGCCCGACCTCACAACACTGCAGACAACACAGCTTTACTGCAACACAGCCCGACCTCAAAACACTACAGACAACACAGGTTTGCTGTAATAAAGCCTGACTTCACAGCACTGCAGACAACACAGGTTTACTGTAATACAGCCTGACTACACAACACTGCAGACAACACAGGTTTAGGGTAATACAGCTTGACCTCATTATGATCCAGATAAGACACTTTTACTGCAATACAGCCTGAATTCACAACACCGCAGACAACGCAGGTTTACTGTAATACAGCATGATTTAATTACGATCCAGATAAGACACTTTTATTGCAATACAGCTCGACTTCACAACACTGCAGACAACACAGGTTGACTGTAATACAGCATGATTTCATTACGATCCAGATAAGGCACTTTTACTGTAATACAGCTGGACTTCGCGACACCGCAGGTCAATACAGTTGGTGACACCGTGGTTCAGTCGCTTGTCTATCTCACTGATCGGCAGCGATGCCCGGAGCGAGTCAGACTGCCGCGTCGGCGTCGGAGAGAGAGAAGGTAATCAGGTGAAGCCCGGGGGGCGTCGGGGTCCAGTCCGTGCCTCTGACCCCGTCTGTCTGGGCCCCCGCGCGTCAGAGCCAGCCAGCGGGCCCCGCGGCAGCCAATCCCCTTCCAGCGACGGCGAACCGCGCACCCAGATTACGAGCCAGGCGATCAAGACGCTGATTTAATAAGACGCAGGCACGCGGGGGGGGGGGGGGGGGGGGGGGGGGGGGGGGGGGGAAATCGATGGTAACGGGATGAGATCAGATTAAATTGCCGTTAATTGAGAATGGAAAACAAACGGGCGAGCTGCCAGTCTCAGACGCTGATTTCCGGGGACAGGCTGACAGCGCCCACTCCCCCCCCCCCCTTCAGAACCCCGCGGGCGATATCCAAATCCGTAACGGTCGAGCGCTGGGATCATTAGCGAGGAAGAACCTGATCCGATTCATCTCTCTCCCCTTCTCGCCCCTAACTGACTCCTACGCCGCGAAGGCCGACCTCCGGGCACCCGACGAAGAGCGAGGGGTCGTCGTCGTGGCGACCGAGGGCCGCGGGAAACGCCTCTGATCAGAAGGAGCGTTTTCGGGGCTCAGAATGACTCAGCAAACGGAGCTGGTGCTCAGGAGCGGTGACACTAACCTTCCTGTGACAGGGCTTCTGCCCCGACGGGCCATCTTCGCTTCGTTACATTATCCCACCCTCCCCCCCCACCCCCCACCGCGCCCCCCCCCCGCAATTTCTCTCGCTGCTGCCTTCTAACACCGCTTCCCTGGTACAAACCTGCCCAGCCCGCCACTGATCCACGGGGGCATCGCCTGCCAATTTCAACCCCGCAAGGGAGAAACATGCTACCTTCATCCAGTCTCCGTCCTCCCACAACACACAATCGCTTCAGTGAAATTCTGGATACGGACGCAGAAACTGGGCCCGTCATTAATAACAGCTGCGAGAGAAAGAACAACTCCTTTTTGGAGCCGAGTCAGGCTCTGCCGGAGGAGAAAATGCCCAGAAAGTATCGACACCCAACACTTTCTTTTTTCTTCCAATTCCTGGCACAAGAGAAATCGGCGATTAAACAGAATTGACACCTGAGCGAGAGTCTGTTTAGATTTCCATTAAACTACTGAAAAGGTAATCACTCATCCAGGACTCCACTTGGATACTCAAAATATGTTCAGTCAACAGAAGCCATCTGCAAACGTACAGCCAGGAGACTACTGCAGGTGGCCGCAGTCAAACTGTCAATCATTTTTTTGGGCAATGGAACGCTCAGCTCTAGATGAGTTATCAGGGTGTGTGAGCATATGAACCATTACCAGGTTATTAACACCACGGCCTGCTGAACAGAGACCCAATCAGGTAATTACTGAAGCAGCCCTGTCTAGCACGCTGGCTGGCTAGAGACTCGGTTCGACTGCCCGGCGGTCAGACCTGGCCTCTCGTCACCGTGACTCCCGCTCACCGCCATCGACCAGCACCGCCGCACACAGCCGGCCGGAGGGTTAGAGGGCATCGCTTCAATCAGACATCCACCATTCAGAAGAGCCCGGACATCCGCAGGACAGTTAGCCCCGCGGCTAACTGCGCTTCTTCGGACAGCAAAGAGCTGCTAACCCGCTTCGGTTCGTTACCTAAACAGGATTAACACACACCGCCTTTTCAGAAAAGCGCTGGCGTGTTTTTGCTGATTTTTTTTTTACTTTTTACTTCACACTGCTCCAGAGACATTTTATAATCTAAATTTATTTTCTTACATCTGCCAAATGTGTAACAATGTTGCTTAATTCTTTTAATTAAAAAAAAAGACATGTTATAACATCTGGATTAATGGAGGTAATTAGTCAAAGAAAGTCGCCAGCTAGTCAGACAGTTAAGAACAATCTGGTAACGCGTTTGTTTTCTTCATTTTTACTCAGAGGAGAAACGTGCTCTCACACAGCTGAGCACTGCTGGGTATCAGTGCCACTGAGTCACAGAGAGAGGGAACTGAACCCAGCCCTTCTGCCCCCCCCCCCACTTCCTGACTGACAGAGATTATAAACAGTCTCACTGCCAGTCACTCTGCCTCATGCTCGGGCTATGCAGTCCATCTGCACACACACACACACGTATACACACACACACACGTACAGACATACATGCACACACACACACACACACACGCACATACACACACACACACATACACATACACACACACACACACACACACACACACATGCACACACACACATACCCGTATACACACACACACGTACAGACACACAGACACATACACGTACACGTACAGACACACACACACAGACACACATACAGACACACAGACACATACACGTACAGACACACACACACACACATACAGACACACAGACACATACACACACACACACACACACATACAGACACACAGACACATACACGTACACGTACAGACACACACACACACATACAGACACACATATACACACACACAACACACACACACACAGACACAAGCACAATCATACACATATACCTGCACACACAACACACACACAGACACAGACGCACAGACAGAAGCCAGTTTGTGAGTTTCATTTTGTCCCACTGACACCTATATGACCAGATGGGCTGCATTGTGTGGGATGTTCCTACCTTTTGACTTCTGACCTGTGACCCACAAGGATACACAGCGTCCCGGATTATATACAAAATTATAAACTTATAAAAATGTGACATTTCATAACAATTAGATTAAAAAATCTCATGGTGTCAGCATCTATATCCATTTCAGCTATTGCACTGGGCCGATGGGACCCCCCTGCTTGTGATGGAGGGAGTTTCTATGGAGACAGTTCTACACTGCAGCTGCAATATGCAATTTGTCAAATATGCTAAATCTTTAGCCAAAAAGTTTGTATAGTTCGCTAGGTACATTTTGGTCAGGACAATTGGTGACAGTGTAACATGAAGGATTGATTCCCAGGTGGGATAATAGCTTTGTACGCTTGAACAAAGCTCTTAACTTGAATTTCTTCAGTATATATCCAGCTATAAAAATGTAAAAAAATGTCAAATGTTTGAAAGAGCTAAAAAAAAAAGTGTGTTAGTTGCTCTGGATAAGAACATCTGCCAAATGCCTATAATATACAAATGTATGTAACAAGAAAGGACACAGCTAAGAAGAAACAAACTTGCGTATCCCATTAACAGTATGAACCCAGGGTGCAGTGGGTGCCAGGTCTTGTGCAGAGAGGTAATCTAAGTATGAATCTAAGTATGAATATGAGGCATCACACTGTCAATGCAGAAATAAACTGGTATATCAGTGGCTAACAATTTTCTAAAAACTCACTGCACTGTGTAAGAGCAAACCTTCTTTGGAAATGTTTAGCCGACATAGTTCCATTTTTATGTACATACAGTTTAGCATACACAGTTATGAGGCCCTGGTAGAACTACAGATGTGTTAATCTGCCAACAGAACTACAAATGCATTAATATGCCAACTATCAAAATAGTTAACCTAAGTATTGCAATATTTTTAAATGATGGTATGACAGACTGAAAATCTGGATACCGCCCAACCCTTGCACACACTCTTGCACACATATACACAAAGCAACACTTGTTCGCACACAAACACACACATGCACTCGCACACAGACGCTCACACGAATCACAAACACGCTCTGCGATCTAACAGAGAGCGAGCAGA